>NC_139705.1:7168341-7215841 GCF_964188405.1 Protomyctophum parallelum
TGAATGACAGTATCTAGGCCTACTCTGTGGTATGAATGACAGTATCTAGGCCTACTCTGTGGTATGAATGACAGTATCTAGGCCTACTCTGTGGTATTAATGACAGTATCTAGGCCTACTCTGTGGTATGAATGACAGTATCTAGGCCTACTCTGTGGTATTAATGACAGTATCTAGGCCTACTCTGTGGTATTAATGACAGTATCTAGGCCTACTCTGTGGTATTAATGACAGTATCTAGGCCTACTCTGTGGTATTAATGACAGTATATAGGCCTACTCTGTGGTATTAATGACAGTATCTAGGCCTACTCTGTGGTATTAATGACAGTATCTAGGCCTACTCTGTGGTATTAATGACAGTATCTAGGCCTACTCTGTGGTATTAATGACAGTATCTAGGCCTACTCTGTGGTATTAATGACAGTATATAGGCCTACTCTGTGGTATTAATGACAGTATCTAGGCCTACTCTGTGGTATTAATGACAGTATCTAGGCCTACTCTGTGGTATTAATGACAGTATATAGGCCTACTCTGTGGTATTAATGACAGTATATAGGCCTACTCGTGCCACAGAGTACCATAGTAATGAGATTTCTCTCCAGCATTTCCACTGTGGCAGTGATCCCTTGGGCATCTCTAGTCTGGGCTGGTTGTATATTCTGTTCAGGCTTTGTGACGGATCAGTGGGCACTGTTGGGCAGAACTGTTTTACGTGACTTGGGGCGGGCAGGACCCGCTTTAGTGATCTCCATGCGAGAGCGTAGACACCTCCCGAGCAACTCAAAGATGAAAGAGAGAAGTGCTTGTTACTTGAAGGGGTGTGACTCATGTCCAGACAAATTTCCGTACCACAACATATTCGTTTACTGTGATATAAAATTACGTAACCATTTAGGGCAAGATTAAGTGCTATACTGGCTGCGCACTGAACACGTCAAACATGGGCAATTGCTATTTTGCTGTTGTGTGTATTTAGTTTGTCTTTGAATTCCTGGGTCTGTTATAGAAGATTTTGGCCCCATCATCCACTCTCGCTCTCTCGCGCGCGCGCGCACACACACACACACACACACACACACACACACACACACACACACACTGACACTGTAAAATAAGTGTATATTATTCAGTGTTTAGGATTATCAGTAGGAACAAATCCCAAATGACCAAAATCTAAATATCCAATCCAATAATGGCAAAGGATGTCATCTCTAGGGAGTCTTGAGCTTTCATGTTAGCATTCCAACAGACAGACAGACAGACAATCATGTCATTAAGTCTGAGTTATTCTTGTGCGAGCGAGCGAGTGTGAGAGTGCGGGTGTGTGTGTGTGTGTGTGTGTTGAACTCTTTTTTTTTTATCTGTCCTGATGCAATGAGTTGAACTGAATGGTAACTCATGGCTGTGTGTGGGTGTGTGTGTGTGTCTCTCTCTCTTTCACATTTTAACAGTTTATTTATGAAGTTTTGGGACATTGCATTTACTTAGATTAATTCTATCAGGCGGGAACCCCTTTTGGTGTTAGCATTATGTTATGCTTTAGCTATTGAAAAATAGCAGATCTACAAGCTCATAGCGCGCCACCGAGTGACGCGCTACGAGCTTGTAGGTCTGCTATTTTTGAAAAATCATAGCTTTTTCAGAGAACTGTCAGGATGTAGAAGACATTTTTAGAATGTGATCTCAGGTCAAAATGGGTTAACCCCTAAACGGCCATCACTATCATTCGCGTGAGCTGCAGCTCACCTCAAGCACAATCGGCGTTGCCGTCGCTAAGAGAGGAGATTGGGTGGGGGGTGCTCTCTCTCTCTCTCACATTTGCCCAGAGCAAACACTACACAACACACAGAGACAAACCGTGTGTGTGTGTGTGTGTGTGTGTGTGAGACAGAGAGAGATTTGCACAAACACCATAAATGTTAAGAGTGACAGAAAGTGTTTGTGTCTGTCAGTGAGTGTGTGTGTGTGTGTGAGAGAGAGAGAGAGAGAGAGAGAGAGAGAGAGACGCACGAACATTAGTGTTGCAGACGAACAAAACGCTTGTAAAACTCTGCCTACTGCAGGGGTGTGTTCAACTCGCAAATTATTACCATATTCTCAATTCTCGGCTCCTTACACAAAACAGGTTAGAGAGGAGTAGCGTGAAAATTCTTTTGTTTTTGTTGCTCAACTGCCTTCCAGTTTGTACTGCAGGTTCCTGCAGGCTAGGATAGGCATATAGACCACCTTTATTGGTCCCTCGAGGGAAATTCAGCTGCCACCTCCTGGCATGGAGTTGCAGTATCTCTCTTCTCACGCAGGTTCACGACAGTGCCGTCAGTCGATCGCCTGTGCGGTGTGTGACAGCGTGCACACTACCACGCTACTTTTACCACCTTTACAGCCAATGTCTGAGCCGAGTGACCGCCCGGTGCCACACTCAGCCCAGCTTTTACAGAAAGATGTAATTGGTTCACATACTGCTAGTGTCTCCCTCTAAGATTTCCTACTGTCACTGTCACTCTGTTTTACACTGACTCCCTCTCAGCTCTTCTAGGCTCTCTCTCTCCTACACTGTTTGCCTCTCAGCTTTCGTAGTGTCTGTCTCTCTCCTACACTGGATCCCTCTCTGTCTCTCTCTCCTACACTGTTTGCCTCTCAGCTTTCGTAGTGTCTGTCTCTCTCCTACACTGGATCCCTCTCTGTCTCTCTCTCCTACACTGTCTCCCTCTCAGCTTTCGTAGTGTCTGTCTCTCTCCTACACTGGATCCCTCTCTGTCTCTCTCTCTCTCCGACATTGTCTTCCTCTCAGCTGTCCTACTGTCTGTGTCTCCCACGCTGTCTTCTTCTCAGCCATCCTGTTGTAGGTATTGTCTCCTATAAACTGTCTCCCTCTCAGCTGTCTTGCCGTCTGTCTCTGCTACACTGACTGTCTCCTTTCCTGGCAACTTAACAGGAAGTCCAATAATGAGCTATGCAAATGAGAAGCATCCTTCTGTGTGTTTGGCATTCATACCCTGACATACAGGTCAGACCTGTTCTCTGTGCGGTGTGTTTGTGTGTGCTTGTGCGTGAGTTGAAGTGGTCTGTGCGTTGGCAGTTGTTGATGAAAGTGTTGGTGAACAGGAAGGTGTTAGTCGTGTTGTACACACTGAATCACTATTAATCTGTTCAGTGTGTAAGAAGTGTCCGTGTCCATTAGCAGTCTGTTTCACTAATGCAATCTGTCTGACCATCTGTTTCACTCAACTTCTACCGTCTTAACGCGTGCGCGCGCACGCGCGCGTGTGTGTGTGTGCGTTTGCGTGCGTGCACGCTCACATACATGACATGTGTGTGCACGTGCACGCATGTGTCAGGCCAGATGCCAGTCTGACAGTGTGTGTTAGTACCAGCCAGCATCACCATGGTTATAGGACATGCTCCAGGTGTGGAGCTGGAGAGCCGTCAACCCCCCAGTCAAACAAGATAAGATAAAATAAGATTACATTGGATTAGATCAGTGGGTCCCAAACGTTTTAGCCTGTGACCCGAAAGAGACATTTTATGTCTCCACCGGGCCGGGACCCAAACTAGTGAAAATAGCAGATCTACAAGCTCAAAACGCGTGAGCTTGTAGATAGGCTATTTTCACTACTACTATTTGTTTTCCAATTTATAGGAATTTCTTGTCTTTAACATTTCTTCGTGAAATTAAAATGACTGAAAAAAGTATTGAATTTACTTTTAATAATAATAATAACCCATTCTGACCGGGCACCCATTTTGGTGTTGGCATCATGTTTAGCTATTGAAAAATAGCAGATCTACAAGCTCATATCGCGCCACCGAGTGGCGCGATACGAGCTTGTAGGTCTGCTATTTTTTTTTAAATCGAAGAACGACTGACATTTTTAGAATCTGATCTCAGGTCAGAATGGGTTAATCAGACCAGTGTGTGTCCAGCGGAAAACTCGTATGAATCTGATCTCAGGTCAGAATGGGATAATATATATAAAAAATAATAACAATAAAGGGACCCATTGAAATGGGTCCGCGGCACACTAATGTCTCCTGACCCAGAGTTTGGGAACCACTGGATTAAAGGTACTTTCAGACGGGCATCGATTAACACAGACCTTGTCGCCTGGATCGACAGGTCTGGATCAACGCCAGGTCTGCTCCAGGTCTGCTCATGAGGTTCTGGATCAACGACGGGTCTGCTCATGAGGGGCGTGGCAACGCAAGTGTAACGCCTGGGATTCGAACTCGGGTCTCCCGTGTGAAAGTCCAATATCTTAACCACTAGACCAAAGGGACATCCCCCACTGCTATACAAGCTTAAAAGAAAGCGCCCAGGTAAATACGCTTGCGTTGTCGCCCCTCAACTTCTCCGCACGTACAAATAAAAAACGCAGGTCTCATTGAAAATGAATTACTAGGCACCTTAATCGCTGCTCATCTGAAAGGACCTTTAGACTGGTCTCAGGTCATCTGCAGGGACCTTTTAGACTGGTCCCAGGTCAGTCCAGTGCTCAGTGTAACATCTGAAAGGACCTTTTTGACTGGTCCCCCCAGGTCAGTCCAGTGCTCAGTGTAACATCTGAAAGGACCTTTTAGACTGGTCCCAGGTCAGTCCAGTGCTCAGTGTAACATCTGAAAGGACCTTTTAGACTGGTCCCAGGTCAGTCCAGTGCTCAGTGTAACATCTGAAAGGACCTTTTAGACTGGTCCCAGGTCAGTCCAGTGCTCAGTGTAACATCTGAAAGGACCTTTTAGACTGGTCCCAGGTCAGTCCAGTGTTCAGTGTAACAGAAACCATTTTTACTGTATCGCAATGAAACAGAACTGACGAGTCTGCTATAGGGCTTGGCGTTATGGACAAAATCATATATGAAAAGAAAAACTTTGTAAAAAAACATCATATTGAATTGCAATGTACTTAATATATATTATTATTATATATACTGATATTGCCCAGCCCTAGTCTGCTACTGTTGGCAGATATGACATTCAGTCTATATTTGAGACATACTAAATCATAGCTGGTTTGCTAGCCTCTCTTAAACTAGGTTGGATTAGGAAGTTCTAATCCAGAACAATGATGTCATCTCACTTTATATCCTGTAATCTTTACTACCCCCCCCCCGCTCTCTCTCTCTGACCATTTAGAATATGTAACAACTCTGTGTGTGTGTGTGTGTGTGTGTGTGTGTGTGTGTGTGTGCGTGCGCGAGATCTGATTCATCTGCTGCTGAAAAAGATCAAAGAGTTATTGGTTGAATTCCTCAGGGGTTCCGTTAGCTAGCGGGCAGCCGAGGACAGGCAGCAGGATGCACTGCAGGGGGGAGGGGGGCTTTTGTGTTTATGTTCATCTCGGGATGTTAACAATGGACATCTGAGAGTGTTGTTTGCAGTGTGTATAGATGTGCACCGATGTGTGTCCGCGTTAAATTTTATATTCCGTGTTTTCACAAAACTGTTTTTTACGTAATTCTTTTAGAAAGTTACATTAAAGTAATAGTTCTTTGCTGAGGTGCGCCGGTTGGTGTCCTGCTGCGAGTATGCATTATGCAAACCATTTCAATGATTTCATACAAGAGAGCTATAGCTCTCTAGGCCTGCACAATTCTTGCTAAAATGTGAATCACATTTATTTTTTATCCCTGGGAAGTCAAGTCATGGTTCTCTCACTCGATTCTAATAGGCATGCAAATTAAAACAAAAACATTTTGTTTGACTGCGATAATTAAAAATAATGACTCGTTGAAACTGGAAGGTACTCCTATTTCAGCATTACTTTCTTTAGCTTGAAAACATGTTGTCATGTGCTATGAGGTCACCGAGTAGGTTCACACGGGAACACAACAGAGTTTATAGCATAAAGGATTTCGGCTGCTGTGTTCCTTTTGGTGTTAGCATTATGTTATGCTTTAGCTATTGAAAAATAGCAGATCTACAAGCTCGTAGCGCGCCACTTGGTGGCGCGCTATGAGCTTGTAGATCTGCTATTTTTGAAAAATCGAAGAACGACTGACATAGAAACATAGCTTTTTCAGAAAACTGTCAGGATGTACAGTAGAAGACATTTTTAGAATCTGATCTCAGGTCAAAATGGGTTAAGTCAAGTAAGTGGTCAAATGGGTGGTGTTACGGTGTCAGAGGTGGCAGAATGTGTTGAACCCAAAATGCAGAGTCAAGACCCACAACAAGCGGAATAGTGTTCAAACACTAAATTTATTGAACAAATGTAGAACACAGGCAAGGGAGCAAAAACGGGCAGAGCATAAGCAATCCCAAAAACACGACAAAAATAGGTATGAGCAAATTACCGGAGGTATTCACGGCAGGGTCCAGAGGAACAGAGAACATGGACAAGAGCTCCAGGGTAGACAACATAACATGAAGTATTGAACTGACCACTGAATGTTTGTAAAGAGTCCAGTCTTATAGTGAGCAGGTAATTTGACAAAGTGTTCACAGGTGGGCTGACGAGGGAGTTGGAGACAGGTGAGTGCAGGGACTGAGTGAGTGGAAGGGAAAAATTGGGAGTTGCCAGGTCTGACAAGGTCTGTGGAGAGGTTGCCAGGTCTGGCAAGGTCTGTGGAGAGACAGATCCTAACAGTACCCCCCCCTCAAGGGACGGATACCAGACGTCCAACAACCTTAACGAGGGACGCGCAGGGTGGGTGGAGGGGGCCTGGAGGAGGGGAAACTGAGGCAGAGCTGGAGACTTCAGGGGGACGGCCGGGACGATGGCCAGAGGCGGAGCTGCTGAGTTCAGGGGGACGCCCTGGAGGCCGAGACGTGGGGGCTGAGGAGGTGCAGTCAGGAGGGCGGCTTGGAGGCCGAGACGAGGCGGAGGACCGTGGTGCTGCAGGTGACGCCAGGGGTGCTGCAGGCGGAGCCACAGGAGATGCTGCAGGCTCTGGAGCTGAAACTGCAGACTCAGGAGACGACGCTGCAGACTCAGGAGACGGGACCCCAGAGGCGAGCTGCAGCGGCGGGGCCTCGGAGGCGAGCTGCAGCGGCGGGGCCTCGGAGGCGAGCTGCAGCGGCGGGGCCTCGGAGGCGAGCTGCAGCGGCGGGGCCTCGGAGGCGAGCTGCAGCGGCGGGGCCTCGGAGGCGAGCTGCAGGGCCTCAGAGGCGAGCTGCAGCGGCGGGGCCTCGGAGGCGAGCTGCAGGACCTCAGAGGCGAGCTGCAGCGGCGGGGCCTCGGAGGCGAGCTGCAGCGGCGGGGCCTCGGAGGCGAGCTGCAGCGGCGGGACCCCAGAAGACGCTGCAGACGACGGGGCCGCAGAGGACGCTGCAGACGACGGGGCCGCAGAGGACGCTGCAGACGACGGGGCCGCAGAGGACGCTGCAGACGACGGGGCCGCAGAGGACGCTGCAGGCAGAGGCGAGGCCGGAGGTGCTGCAGGCGGAGGCGACGCCGGAGATGCTGCCGGCAGGACTGCAGGCGGAGCTGCAGGCGGAGCTGCAGGCGGGACTGCAGGCAGAGCTGCAGGCAGAGCTGCAGGCGGGACTGCAGGTGGAGGGGGCAGAGCTGCAGGCGGGACTACAGTTGGAGGGGGCAGAGCTGCAGGCGGGACTGCAGGTGGAGGAGGCAGAGCTGCAGGCGGCGAGACCTCGGAGGTGAGCTGCAGCGGCGAGACCTCGGAGGTGAGCTGCAGCGGCGAGACCTCGGAGGTGAGCTGCAGAGGCGAAGCCTCGGAGGAGAGCTGCAGCGGCGAAGCCTCGGAGGAGAGCTGCAGCGGCGAGACCTCGGAGGAGAGCTGCAGCGGCGAAGCCTCGGAGGAGGTGAGCTGCAGCGGTGAGACCTCGGAGGAGAGCTGCAGCAGTGAGACCTCGGAGGAGGAGAGCTGCAATATAGAATCCTCAGAGGAAAACTGCAGTGTAAAATCCTCAGGGGAAAGTTGCAGTGTAAACTCCTCAGGGGAAAGCCGCAGTGGAGACGCCTGGTGGTATAGGGAGCCATGGCGGCCACTTCTCCTGGCATGGCCACGGTTCCCCCCCCTGTCAGGACAGGCTGGCTGGGCTGGCTTGGTGGCCAGGCGGCCCAGGGGGGCACCTCCCCGCTTGTTGAAACTACGGGGACCCCCACCTGCCAGGCGGGTGCCATAAAAAGGATTTGGGGCAGCGGAGGACCAGGCAGGCTGGGCGGCGGAGAGCCGGGCAGGCTGGGCGGCGGAGAGCTGGGCGGAACTGGGCGGCGGAGAGCCGGGGGAGCTGGGCGGCGGAGAGCCGGGCAGCGGAGAGCCCGGCGGGCTGGGCGGCAGAGAGCCGGGCAGCGGAGAGCCGGGGGAGCTGGGCGGCAGAGAGCCGGGCAGCGGAGAGCCGGGGGAGCTGGGCGGCGGAGAGCCGGGCAGCGGGGAGCCGGGCGGGCTGGGCGGCGGAGAGCCGGGCAGCGGGGAGCCGGGCTGGCTGGGCGGCGGAGAGCCGGGCAGCGGAGAGCCGGACAGTGGAGAGCCGGACAGTGGAGAGCCGGACAGCGGAGAGCTGGACAGCGGAGAGCCGGACAGCGGAGAGCTGGACAGCGGAGAGCCGGACAGCGGAGAGCCGGACAGCGGAGAGCCGGACGGGCTGGGCGGCGGAGAGCCGGACGTGCTGGGCGGCGGAGAGCCGGGCAGCGGAGAGCCGGACGGGCTGGGCGGCGGAGAGCCGGGCAGCGGAAAGCTGGGCTGGCGAGCAGGCTGGACAACTGGAGAGGTAGTGGGCTGTAGAGCAGGGGAGGCCGGTGGGGCTAACTCCTGAGGAGGCAGCTGGGGAAAAATGGCTCCCCGACTCTGCCATCTGAAAAAACCCATGTACCTTGCAAATATAGGATCCTGTCTCCAATATTCCTCCAGTTGCTCAAGGAACTGGGGATCTTCATTGAAGATATCCCTTGTAATCCCAAAATCCTTATAAGAAAAGGGTCGATCAGCCATGGTGGAAGCAGCTAGCTAAAACTGGCAAAACTCTAAAAAACAAAAACAACCGCTGCAGGTCAGACTGGAGAAAAAATGAAAAAGCTTGGCTCTGCTGGGTTCAATTTGGTCAGTTCATTCTGTTACGGTGTCAGAGGTGGCAGAATGTGTTGAACCCAAAATGCAGAGTCAAGACCCACAACAAGCGGAATAGTGTTCAAACACTAAATTTATTGAACAAATGTAGAACACAGGCAAGGGAGCAAAAACGGGCAGAGCATAAGCAATCCCAAAAACACGACAAAAATAGGTATGAGCAAATTACCGGAGGTATTCACGGCAGGGTCCAGAGGAACAGAGAACATGGACAAGAGCTCCAGGGTAGACAACATAACATGAAGTATTGAACTGACCACTGAATGTTTGTAAAGAGTCCAGTCTTATAGTGAGCAGGTAATTTGACAAAGTGTTCACAGGTGGGCTGACGAGGGAGTTGGAGACAGGTGAGTGCAGGGACTGAGTGAGTGGAAGGGAAAAATTGGGAGTTGCCAGGTCTGACAAGGTCTGTGGAGAGGTTGCCAGGTCTGGCAAGGTCTGTGGAGAGACAGATCCTAACAGGTGGGCTGCGTGCATTTGCAAAGAATGATTATTTTGTGTTCTGGATTGGATCAATGTAAATACCATTACGTTCCTAGATCGGTATCATGATGAAAACTCATTTTTACAAAGTTATAAAGACATTTGAAATTTATTCATATATATTTTTTAATTAAAAGGATACTGTTAATGACATTTAGAAGATTTAGAACACTTTCCTGTGGGTCTTTATGTGTGTAATATGTAGTTTTAGATATTTTAGATTTTAGCAGTGAGCCCAGTGTCTCTGATCATCGATACAGGTCTCACTACCTTCCTGGACTTCATCAAGGAAGCTCTGAGAAGGAAGGGAAGTGGTCACGTGACTGGGCTGCGCCATGACACTTTCATGGACACTTTCATGGGAGCCAAACTCACACCGGAAGTGCAATGACAGATAGGAAACGGTATGGGAAGTCTCGCGACACTTGGTGCGTTCAGAAATGTACTTTGTGCTCTTTAGATAGCATACCTCTATAAAAATTACACAGTGTACACATTGAATAACAACACAGCAGACAATAATGTGTTACATGTCTTCTGTTATTTTCCAGAAGTGATTACTTTACAAAAGGTCTCAATTGTTCATAAATAATGTTTGTTCATGAGCTGGTCACTGAGCTCTCATTGACTCCAGTGCATTCTGCCAAACTTCCGGGTAGTTTGGCTCCCATGAAAGTGTCCATGAAAGTGTCATGGCGCAGCCCAGTCACGTGACCACTTCACTTCCTTCTCAGAGCTTCCTTGGACTTCATGTTGTCTCAGTAAGACAGCCCTCCCCATATCCAGAAGGAGGAGCAGTGCACCAAAGCATTATGGGAATTGTAGTCCAGGAAGGCAGTGAGCCCAGTGTCGATGACATCAGAGACACTGGGCTCACTGCTAAAATCTTTTGCAAAAAGGGTGAAGTGTCCCGTTTATGTTATATTATTGTTGCAATTAGTTTGGGGCCCAATTGTAAAGTCCTCACAACCCCACAGGTTGAGAACCACTGCTGTGGATCTATTACAAATCAGGATTTGTTTTGAACCCATTTAGACCTGAGGCCGATTCTAAAAACACTGTTTAAAACCTAACCTTTGGTTTCTGAAAGTTTGGTCAGTTTGCACCATGTCTAAATGGGTTAAAAACATAAATCATGCAGTCCTAAAAGTCATTCCATTAATTCCATTCCTCCTTCATGTTTGTTTCGTTCAGACTAAATGGTGCTAGACTGCCAGGCAGGGTTAAATGTCAAGTTGATTTCGCTGCTGGTTCAAGGTCAAAGGTGAAGTTAGACATATGATTTCACAGCTAGGTGGGGTCACTCAGACTAAGTTGGAGTTATTTTCGTATTTCTAATACAGGATGGTTGATGTCTGGTCTCTTAAAAACTATTTTATTCAGGGTGTAAAACCAGGAAGTGTTTTTGTTTCCAACATTTTCCTATCGATTTCTTTTATGCTTATTTATGCATGGCGGTTGCTCTGACAGGAGCGCTGAAAATGTACTTTTCAGATGAAAGTAAAACTTTCATCTGATCCCTACAGGTCGAGAGGGAGAGTGAGAGAGTCGCAGTTTCTTGAAGTCTAGTGTGAAGCTTTTCCACGAGTCCAGAGTCAATGCAGCCATCTGCCAAGCACTCCATGCTTCTGTCTGCTGACAAGCTTTATGGAGATGCTGATTTCCTTTTTCCAGCAGGACTTGGCACGTCTGCCCACACAGTGCCAAAACTACAGTGGTAACTGTTGTGCTGACTATGGTATTACTGTGCTTAATTGGCCAGTCAACTCACTTGACTTGAACCCCATAGAGTAGCTGTGGGGTATTTCCAAGAGGAAGAACTCTCAAGTGACAAAACTACTAGTCTAGTTGGTGTTATAATTGACAGCAACCTCACTTTGAACAGCCATAACTGACTTTGACACAGTCATTCATGTTTTTATTCATGCTTTTTTTAATGTATTATTGCAACTTCTTTTTCTCCTTCTGCAGGAAAACTCTAGTCTCTATAGTCGCCTCTAAAATGTGCCTAATCAAAAAAACTCAGAAGGCATGATTTTAGGTTTCGGGAAAGCACATGACACATATCCTTTCATATTTGCACTGGCGGCTGTTAATTTCAGAGCTCAATTTAAAATGTTCCAGAAATGGGTTGGCTCCAATCTGCAGTATACAGTATGGTATTTCTAACTTTTTTAACTCCCCCCTGTGAAGTCACAGGCCCTGAGGTCCTCAATGCTGCCGGACAGAAAAACCCAACATAACCCATTACAAACATTCTACACACGCCTTCTAAATCAGTAGTTCTCTTCACATTAATTTGAAATTTGAAATGTCTCCTGACAGTTTTCTTAAGAACCTATGTTTCTATGTCAGTCGTTTTTTCTTTTCATATCAAGGACCCAGGGACCCCCAGGGACCAAGGACCCCCCCAGAAGCAAAGACTTTCAAAGATTTGTGCAACATTTTCACGATTTTTCCGAAATAGCAGATCTACTATGTGCTATTTTTCAATAGCTAAAAGTATAACATAATGTAACACCAAAAGGGGCTCCCGTCCTGAATGGGATAAATAATATAAACAATTCCAATCACAACACATGACATCTTTCATAATATTGTTGAACCAGGTGTGTAAAATGATCTTGAAATTGCCCAATAGACAGTGCTATAATTTCCAACACACTTGCATGCACACACTTGCACACTTTACCCCAACAGTAAAGGTACAACAAATATAATAAATATTCAGCAATGCAGTAGGTGGTACAGAGGAAGTATAGTATGATTGATAGAATGAAGATGTATTGGTGTCATATACAGTATATAGATACAGATGGATGAAAAATTCATGTTCAAAACATCAACCATCAAGCCACCAGAACAGCTTCAATGCATAGATTGTCTCAAAAATGTAGTGCTTTTGCTTAAGTGACAGTCTTCCCTCGCCAAATTTAACTCACAGAATTGCCCGCCGAGTCGACAAATCTCATCATGTCCATTATACGTGTGACATGTGATGTGACAATTGTGTCACAAAGAACTGTACCTAAGCATCATGCAAGTGATGGGAATACCTCGATTATTTATTGTTTCAGCTATTTGATTGTCCTATCAATTATCTGTTCATTTAATCAAATGATGGAGAAGTGCTTTTTTAAACTATTTTGTATTTCTTTTTATATATATATACAATGAATGAATGGACACAAATACTAATTGGAGTTTTATTTATTTATTTATTTAATTCATTATGAAGATTAACTGGTCAGCCAATTCAGCCATGTTGGACTTCACGGCCCATTAATGATACGTAGATATTGTGTGTGTGTGTGTGTGTGTGTGTGTGTGTGTGTGTGTGTGTGTGTGTGTGTGTGTGTGTGTGTGTGTGTGTGTGTGTGTGTGTGTGTGTGTGTGTGTGTGTGTGTGTGTGTGTGCGCGCGTGTGTGATATTCAATTGAACATTATCAGTAATGACTACTAAGTAGCCTACTCAAGCCTAGAAATAATTACTAGCATACTAATCGCAGCAAAATAAATCCCCATATGTTTCATAATGGACTGTCCCTCCCCCATGCACGCGAGGCTGAAGTGACAACAAACAACTGGAAGAAATGTGGTTTCTCCAGAAGCCAGTCACATTAACTAAACAATGAGAGAGAGAGAGAGAGAGAGAGACATAGAGATGTTTACAGTGCTTGTCAGTGTTTCATTAGCTACCAATTAGTACTATGGATGGATCGGATGTATACTGTATTAAGAATGAAGGGCAAGAAGTGCAATGAGATGGAGGTGATGCTAGAGCTGATGTCATCTCCTGTTGCTTCTCCTGCCACTTGTCCTGTGTTGTTCAGGCTCAGGTTGGTGGTTATGATAAAGCTATAGCAAGCCTGCACTCACTATAATGTTGAATCCAGATCATATATATATATATATATCAGTGGTTTTCAACTTTTTTCATATCAAGGCCTATTATTTGTTTGGCATTTGAGCCACGGACAACCATGTGATGAGATTTAGCATTGCAGACCCAAAACGTATGAATATTTTGTTGTCGTTTGATATGATACCATAGGAGAGACGACATGCAAATTTTAATCAAATAAAACAATCTTCTACATCCTCTAAACGTGTAGACTTCTTGCAAATTAAGTAATGTAGATTAGAGTTTAACATCTAGTTAAAGATCTATAAGTGTCCATTTGGTTACCAACTCCGGGGACCACCTGGAACCCCCTCAAGGCAAGATAGAAGTGTCCTTTTTTATTTTTTTATTCATGTTTTATTTTGTGGCTTTTGCCTTTATTTTATATATTTTTTATGGAGGGACAGACAGTAAAGTAGTCTGACAGGAACTGGGGAGAGAGATGGGGGGGGGGGGGGGGGGGGGGGGGAAGACATGCCGTAAAGGCCGTCGGGATCGGGAGTCGAACCCGCGGCACACTGCCAGACTGGATTACCAGCCAAGGTGCCTGGACCGCTGAGCCACGGCCCAGGCCATAGAGTGTCCTTTTATACTTCATCATACGCCGGTGGGATCTGTTACTACTGGTTATGCACAACACCGACGTATGATGGCGCATAAATTAGGCATAAGTAGGCTACAGAGACTGGTTGATATTTCTTTGTTGAAATAAGCGTTAAATCGCTCTATATTAATTTGTCATTGTAATCATTCAAAAAGAATATTGGAGCGTGACCTAACACCTCTCCACCATAATGTCCCGGGCTAAGCCTCCGAGCTCTCAGGAGCCTCGGCTCTCCCCTGGTGATCACTCGGCATAACTTTAGTATTGATTTGCAGTGACCTTTGCCCCCAGCGGCACCAGTCGATCCAAACCATGCCAGGAAAATGCCCCCACACCGAAAACAGCGGCCCTCACCACTACAGGGGTCAAGCCCCCCATGCACTGACTGGACCCCCCTCGGTTCATGGGTCAGGCGTTCAGGCCTGTATCATCCTTTTGGTGTATGACGCGTTTGTGAATCCGGTGAACGAGGAGTCGTCTGTCCACAATATCACCTTCTTCCACATCTCTTTAGAACGGTGCCAATGGGTTTTTTTTTTTGCACCACTGAACTCTCAAATGTGAAGCTCCTGCCATCAGTGCAACAATACACAATCTTTTTCTCTTGCCAAAATCAAGGTCAACTGGGTCTGCTCAGCATTTATGTGCAATCCACCGAGCGTGCTAGGATGTTAATTGCTTAATTTTTTATCATGCAGTACACCCACATGGAAGCATTTGCATTCACAATTTACAATTTAGATTTATACAAAGCGACTTACAATAAGCACGGCAAAACATTCATTGTTTTTCCACACATTTCAGGATTCCTTTAATTTGTCAATCAACTGTGTGTGTCTGTCTGTGTGTGTGTGTGTGTGTGTGTGTGTGTGTGTGTGTGTGTGTGTGTGTGTGTGTGTGTGTGTGTGTCTGTGTGTGTGTGTGTGTGTACAGTATACACACACTGTGCTGTACTGTATGTGGTTTGCATCAATCTGTCTGCATCTCTATCTATCTCCAGTATCCATCTCCATGCAGGCCAGCAGTCTAACTGCAGTACAGACTAAAATCAAAGAGCATATTTCATCACATCTAGTCCAACCGCACGCACGCACGCACATGCACACACACACACACACACACACACACACACACACACACACACACACACACACACACACACACACACACACACACACACACACACACACACACACACACACACACTCTCCCTCTCCCCTTCATCTGTGTTGTCTCTGTATAATTGTTGTGATGTTAGAGTGTGTGTGTGTGTGTGTGTGTGCACGGCGGTGGGGGGGGGGGGGGGGGGGGGGGGGGTGGGTGGGAGCAGCAGTTGGCACAATCAAAGACTGCACACCCTGTACTTGACAGCCTGTGTGTGTGAGAAGAATGTTTTGAACTATAGAACTCACATTTTCAACATATTGCATGTACATATGTGCTATGCATTGTGTGTGTGTGTGTGTGTGTGTGTGTGTGTGTGTGTGTGTGTGTCACACACTATAATCTGTCTCAGTAGAGATTCTTGACCACGCCTTAATCTGCTGCATCAACAATAGGGGGTTTATGGTGTGTGTAAGCGTGCGTGTGTGTGTGTGTGTGTGTGTGTGTGTGTGTGTGACCCCATCCCCCACTTCTCTCGTAGCTCTCTGCTACTCTGTGCTCCTCGCCTGTCATTTGTTTGTTCCCCCCGTTCTCATTTTGCCCTCTCACGCCTCCTCTGCCCCTCCATCCTCCTCTCCTCTGTTTTCATTGTAGTTACAGTCACTCTCTCCTCCTCCAACAATACAATAACTGATCTGATCTGGCATCAGCAACGTTAGCTCACCCAATATTGTAAGGAATCCGTGGATCAGGCCTATGCAAAGTGTCATTACTTCAGTTTAAAAAGCTTTATTGAAAATCTAAACTTTAACCATCTAACTCTGTTGCCATGGAAACACGATGGATGAATGGATGGGCAGCACTCTTTCATGATGGGACCCCTCATTCATAGTCTGTTCCCCTCCCCTTTTCTCTCTCTCTCCTCTCTCTCTCCTCTCTCTCTCTCTGTCTGTCTCTGTCTCTGTCTCTCTCTCTGTCTCTCTCTCTGTCTCTCTCTTTCTGTCTCTCTCTCTCTGTCTCTGTCTCTCTCTTTCTCTATCTCTGTCTCTGTCTCTCTGTCTCATGTCTCTCGCTCTGTCTCTCTCTGTCTGTCTCTCTCTCTGTCTCTCTCTCTCTCTCGCTCTCTCTCTCTCTCTCTCTCTCTCTCTCTCTCTCTCTCAGTTCATCTCTTCTCTGGAGGATAATAACAGTGTGGACCTGCTCATCAACTGTGTCCTGTGGTGGCGTGTGTGTGTGGTGTGTGTGTGTGTGTGTGTGTGTGTGTGTGCACGCGCGCGCACGCAACAGAGAGAGAGAAGGGGGTAATTATATTTCGATCTTGGTATGAAAGTTGTTCTTGAGTTTGTTTGTGACATGTGTGTGTGTGACTGTGTGCGTGCCCGCACGCGTGTGCGTGTGTGCATGCGTAATCATAGTGTTTGTACTGAAGCAGGAAGTTGTCTCCTGCTGGGATGAACGGATAGAACTTGCTTCCTCTCTCTCTCTCTCTCTCTCTCCGTCTATTTTCTCTTTCCATTGTGTCTCTCCCTTTCTCTCTCTCCCCCCCTCCCTCTTTTCCTCTCTCTCTCTCTCTCTCCCCCCTCCCTCTTGTCCTTTCTCTCTCTCTCTCCCCCTCCCTCTTTTCCTCTCTCTCTCTCCCCCCTCCCTCTTGTCCTTTTAGTTTCCTCTCCTCCAGGAGGCTCTTGTCACAGTGTCACTGCCCCTTCCTTCCTTCCCCTCTGTAGTCTGTGTTGTCTCTCTCACTCTCCGTCCATGATCAGAAACTTTGAAGACTTTATGATATTGTATCCGTGTACAATATTCACGTACATTATTCATCATCCGACATTTTTTTTAACCCATTCTGACCTGAGATCAGATTCATACGAGGTTTCCGCTGGACACACACTGGTCTGATAAACCCATTCTGACCTGAGATCAGATTCTAGAAATGTCAGTCGCTCTTCGATTTTTCAAAAATAGCAGACCTACAAGCTCGTATCGCGCCACTCGGTGGCATTTTTACGAATTTTCAAAAATAGCAGACCCACAAGCTCGTAGATATAAGCTCGATATGAGCTTGTAGATCTGCTATTTTTCAATAGCTAAAGTATAACATAATGCTTAGTTAAAACACCAAAAGGGGTTCCTGCCCCAAAATGGGTTAAGTACTTTATACATTATTTACGTATTGAATACGTTTTATCCAACTGTCATTGAGAACAGCTTATTTAAAATTGTCTCCCCGATTTTGCCAATTATTACCCATGTAGTTATGTACAGTATGTATGTTTATATACTGTGGACCCTGTCACTGCCAACCCCACTGCCGTCCTGGTGAGGGTGTGAACAACCACATGCCTCCTCAGATACATATGGAGTCACCAGCTGCTTCTTTTCTTCAGACAGTTACTGCAGGGTTTCCATTCAAACGTCTAGAAAATACAGTTATAAAACACATATTTTTGGAAAGTTTACAAAACTAAACGCGAAACCATGCCAACGTTTCCCCTCACGTTTCCCCTCGCCTGCCCTTTGCAGAGAGAGGAGTTTCACAGGGAGGACTTGACGTGCGTAGAGGTTCGCTTCTCGCTATCTTCTCCATATCCCCTCCCCTCTGAACGGGAGCCATGATGACCAACCGGCAGGGGTGTCTAGTTTAGCTATACAACGGTGTGATCTTTCACCAGCTTGCCATCTGCAAACACTGCCAATAGACCCTTTTCACAGCAGCCATTTTGACATGAAATAGTAATGTAAACACATGTATTACCAAATGACACTAATTATGGTTGGGTTCCGTTCAAACCTGAGTCATGATCGTGTTGTGCATGGTGGCTCACTGGAGAGGGTCTGCTACACTAAATGGAATGGAACCTTAGTATCGAGTATCATTGGTAACACCTGTGTTTATCTGCTATTTCATGTCAATGTGAGTGACTGCCATGAGGTGAAACCCGGGCCAACTGGACACCGGGAACCTCAAACCTCACTGGGGAATTGGGGCACGGTGGCACAGTTAGTATAGTGCTGTCGCCTCACAGCTAGAATGTCCTGGGTTCGATTCCCGCTCGGGGCGCTGTGGGCGCTGGCGGCGTGTTTCCTCCTCCGCGTCATCAGTGCCCTTACTCGAGGCGGTGTTTGGCGAAAGGGCCTTTCTGTGTGGAGTTTGCATGTTCTCCCCGCGTCCCCTAGGGTAGGTACCCTCACAAAAACATGCAGTAATCCTGGTCTCTAAACTGCCTCCCCCTGGTCAGCCCCTGGGGCGCCTGATGGAGGGGAAAGGAACTGGTTGGAATAACGTGTTCCTTCCACGCGCTACGTCCAACCAGGGAAACTCCCCCCTGTCAGGTGTAAAGGAGCAACTTGGACACTCAGGCATGAAGGAAGCATGAGTTCAAGTCCGTTGCTCTCCCCTTGTCCCCCATATATGGGGACTAGGTTGGCGGAGGGTGTGTAGAGCGGCTAGAGCCCAGGATCACATTAGACACAGGGGTGAAAAATGGGTTGCAAAATCGTGGGATAAGAATTATTAAAACAAAACAAAAAAATCACTGGGGAATTGACCCCACCGCAAAAGTGATTGTCCAATGCCAATCCAAATAGTTGCTAAGGTGGGCAAGCTTCCGTCTCCTCATAGCTGTCAATGTTATTTTGCATCATGGCTGTGTTGTTGATAAGGCTGCATAATATATCGCTATCGTTTTTCTAGTTTATTGAAATAATGTAATTATTCCAGTGCATAGCCTACTGCAGGCCTTGACTATAGACATTTTGAAGCTCTTGCTACTGAAATGATCAATTATTCATAATGGAGAAATCCCGCCATCCCGTCATGCATCTCTCAATGTGTGAGACAGCCTGCCTAGCGGGTTTAGTGGGCAAGCCTATAGCGGGCTTAGCGGGCAAGTGTTTTTACACCACCCGCCGCTTCCTTCAGCTTTTTTGTGTGTGTTAGTTTGACTGTGTGACAGTTTTTTCCCCCATTTTCTCCGCTGCGGTCCCTGTCAAAGGGAATGCCATCTCCTGGAGTGTACACATGGAGTCACCGGTCAGCCACTTCTTTTCACCTGACAGCGAAGACTTTTCACGGGAGAGCAAACCGTGTGTGGGTGTTCACGCTATCTCTCCACCCATGTTCCAAATGCTAAGCTTTGGGTTGAGTTTTGTCACAGATTGTAAGTTATTTTGTCCAAACTTCGGTACACAGTATGCATGTCTATAGTCATGTGGTCAAGAATGGACCTGCCCGATGTGTCATAGTCCTGATTGGCTAAGATTGGCATCTAAAGTTTGCAGGAGAGGTGCGCGTGTGCGTGCGCGTTACGGAAAGGCATTTTGGGCACTTATTTTTGTAAATGTTGAGACTTGTTAGTCGGAGTGTCTAAATGTGGTTAACTGTAGCATGATGTCATGCATTGGACACGCACACGCTTTGGACACAGCAACTCCCCCATATCTTGCAAGTATGATTGAACCCTACAAACCCTCCCGCGCACTCAGATCAGCCAACGCAGGGAAGCTGGAAGTACCCTCACTAAAAACGCCGGGACAACGCTCCACACGTCCCAAACTCTTCTCCCTTCTGGCTCCAAAACTGTGGAATGCACTTCCCATTGCAGTCAGAACTGCAGCATCACTCCCAATCTTCCGCCGTAGTCTGAAAACCCACCTTTTTAGACTCCATCATGGCCCATAGCACTTACCCTACCCCCTTACTTAGATAGCATTTCTGTAGACTTAGATAGCATCTGATACAGACTTATAGCATGTTATGTAGAGACGGCACTATAATTGCATTGTATATAGTCATAGCACGCCATAGTACATATGTATAGCATAGTAGTATATATATATAGTTTATATGTATAGTCTCATAATATAGATATTCCACTGTTACTTTCTTAGCTTACGCATGTTTTATGATAAATGCTTTTTGTGATGTATTCCCATGCTTTTGTTCTTGCTTATTGTAAGTCGCTCTGGATTAAGAGCGTCTGCTAAATGCCTAAATTGTAAATTGTAAATTGCAACCGTTTCATAGTACGACTGTGATGTCAGTACAGCAAACAAAGCCAATTACTACAGACGGAGCCGACGAGATGAACAACGGCGTCCAAAGAATAAACGGTCATCTGTCATCCTGGAAATGTTTTCCACTGCCTTGTGATTTCCTCGCCTTGTGTCCGTCAACTACGGCGTCAGAGCAAAGCCTTTGATTTATTTTGAGAGCCAAGCCCTTAAAAGCGAAAGTGGAACGTAACTGGGGTTAATACTAGGCTATACGGAGAATACAGCGCAAACTATACCGTTACGTTAACATTAATATCATGGGCTGTGGACAATCTACCGTTAACATTAATGGCTCTGGAGTGACACAGTACAGTAGGTCTGTCCAGCTGTCGAGTGACGGGTTGACGACACCACGCTGCGGTCCAAACAGCAGTGTGCGACGTGTGTTAGAATGAAGCACTTAGACGGGTTGAATCCAGGCTGAGAACTGATGGTCCATTTGGAAAAAAACTGCATGCAACACAACTAGGGTATTGTATGAGCTACAATGATTTACAATATTGTAATAATTTGAGTTTTTAGTAAATTCAGTTTAATTTGTCCTAAACACTGTGTGTGTGTGTGTGCGTGTGGTACAGTGTGAGGCTGTGCGTGTACTTACGCATGTGAGGTACAGACTGTACGTGTTGTGTGTGTGTGTGGAGATAATGTGGGTCCTTGACCTTTGTGACAGCTACATGGTTGCTCCTACAGCTTGCCTGTTTTAGCTTGACAGACTCCTAAAAATACACACACACACACACACGCACACACACACACACACACACACACACACACACACACACACACACACACACACACACACACACACACACACACACACACACACACACACACACAAACATGAAAAGATGTGTGCGTAACCTGAGTTGTCAGTGACATATTTCTTTCATTTTTTTCGTATGCATTTCTATTACCTTCCCTGGAATGCATTGGTTTCCATTCATGTCAGTATGGCATGAACACTAACTTACATTGATTTGCTTAAGATGGCTAGTCCAGTCCACAATCCAACAAACAACATGTTTTGGTAACAAATCTTTTATCAAAGTACCATGTAGGCTAATGCCGTTGAATGGGCTCATTGCTTTGAAAAGTCTGGCTGAAAATTGTCCTTGGAATCTATTTCTATTTTACACAAATAAAATGAAATGTCCATGACTTCATGGCAAGGCGGATTATCCAGATAAGCATGATAAGGGTGGCACTGTCTCAGTGTTTGGCAATGATGAATTGACTACACGGGACCACAATGGAAGCAGCCCAGAGGCAGGAGGTCTGGGAAGGGACCCAGAAGAGCGAAGCGGAGCTGAGTCGAGCAGAAAGCAGAAAGCAGAGCTAGGCGAAAAGCACCCCAATCGGCGTCAACTGGTGACGGCAGCGCATTCACATGCAGTCACTGCCAGAGAGTCATGTGCCATGCAGGTCTCTGGACTGACGGCCGCTAATACTACTACTATAACTGTTAAATAGGTTGCCAGTGGTACCTTTTGTTCATGTGACTTTCCTCCCATGTCGGGGACGTAGGCTCCTCCTGGCCTTAGAGCTGTACAGCTGGTCTCTGGGTGCTGTAGCGGCTACCCACTGCTCGGAATGGGTCACATGCTGTTCAACAGAGTTAAGCATTTAACCTCGTTTAACATCAGAACACCCGAAAATAGTATTGATCCCAGACTACCCCATCCCTGAAGATGAAAGGGAAAGTGTTTTCAGTCTGCGTCAGAGTAACGAGATGCGGGGTAACGAGTAACGAGATGCGGGGCCTAAGGGTGGAGCGCGATTACAGAGCGGATATGAGGATGATCGTATCGATGTGTGTGCCGACTGCCGTGTCACTGAGGGAGAGAGAGAGACGAGCGTAGAACTGAGGGAGACAGAGGAGGGGAGTGAGGGCAATAGTGGATGTGATGAGGAGAGGCAGACTGAGATGTTATGGACACGTTGTATGGTTGGAAGGAAGCCAAGAGTAAGACCATTGGCTGGCCAAAGACGTTGGCTGACATGACACATGAAAGTAGCAGATTTACAAGACTCGCAACATGATGCGTTGTGCCGTGAGCTTGTCAATCTGGTATCTTTGATGCGCAGCACCATAACCATAACCCGAACAATTCTTTCATTGTTAAAATGATCATAACATTTTATCATGAACGTGAACAGTATCGTAAATATGAAATGAAAAAGCGTGGGTTTGAGTTAATTATTACATCCCTGTATATCAAACTGGTCCTTCACTCTACTTGGTAAAAGTCAGGAAAGAAATGGCAAAAGTTGCATTGTGGAACAACCGCTGAGTGAGTACTGAGGAGTAAAGAACAAGTTCACGTCAATGAGACGGCAGTCTCAGAAACTCACGAGTGAACAGGGGTTTAGTCAGCGTCACCGAAACAAAGTTGCAGGTGAAACACGGCCTGTCGATACATTCATACATCCAGCTGCTGTTGGTGCCATCAAGAAAGCTGTCCTTTAATATTCATGAAGAATAGGCAGTCTGTGTGGGAGAGAACAGACAACCTTGGCGTTATCTGAGCTCCTGCTCCTCGCTTCTTCCACGCCACCGAAACTGCATGGTGGGCGACAAGATTTGGCCCTCGTGCCAAAACGTGCGATAAAAGCACAACCCGTCTGATGCAGAGCTGTAGATGTGGGCCGGGGAAGTGGCTTTGTTGTCTCTCTTAATGGAGGCAGCAAAATGTGCAAACACAGAACTCCCCTTAAAGTGAAACTTGTCAGCACCTTTAGCCAAAACACTGAAGTAAGTGTTAGCTAGGGCTGACCAGACATGTTCAGGCAGTTGTTATAGAAACGGCTCTCTGAAGATCAAACATGGTTTAAGGTTGCCCAAAAGTACTGGCATGTGGTCTATCAATTCAGAGGGTTTAGCCTCACTGACTGTTGCGATAAAAGAAGGTTAGCCAAGGGTTGGGTTTAGCCAATGGAATACAACAACCCTAAGGATTACTATCTAGACCTGTAAACAGAGCGGTTACTTTTACACACTTTTTAAATCTGAGGCTTAGTATTTAAGTCGTTTTGCGAAAACATGCCATTTGTCCCAAAATGACTGAAAAAGATTGATATTTGTTTCAAAAAGCTTTATACACTGTATCTATAACGTATATGTGTATAATTAATGACGCAATATGACAATTACACAATGCTTTACCCCCTCCAACAGTTTTTATTATATTTTGACACTTGCTTTGGCAATGTAAGCTATTTTCTCATGCCAATAAAGCTCCTTTGAATTGAATTGATTTGAATTGAATTGAGACCGGGCGGGCACTGGGCAGAGAGCGCAATTTTCAGGCACGCACAGACTCAGTTAACCCCAAACGTCTTTGAGAAATGAGTCTTTAATGTAGTGTAAGTGTATTTGTCATGGCTTGTCGGAATCTGTAAGCAAATTCAGCACTCTGGCCGTGGTGGAGCTATTGAGTGAAGCGGATGACATGGTACTTTGCGTCAACCACACTGACATCCCTCAGAAGAAACGGAGCCTGTGGTTGAAATGGAAAATCTCATTAGGTGGATCAGACTAAACGGTGTGGGTAAAGTCGTCTCAGAAGTTGCTGCAGATGTACCTGGTGTTGTTGGTCTGAAGCCATTCTGTGAACCGTCTGTGTTTTGGCTCCTCTGCTACCTGGATAAACAAACTCCAGTGTGTCCTCACTCTCAGATGTGAGTTTCACCACATCGTCTGCAGCACCCACGTCTGGTGGCTAAGTGTCATCCATGTAGCACTTGTTGCGGTATGTTCAATGCAGTGAGGTCACTCATCCTACTATAAATGCGCCACGTCTCCGTCTGCATGTCTGCGCGTGTGTGTGTGTGTGTGTGTGTGTGTGCGGTTGTAATGCACGTAACTCGAGAACCGTTTGACCCACCGACTTCACACTCGTTCCACACTCCCACAGGGAGTGCAGTGCCCGGTAACGAGTCGGTCGGACCCACGGTTCTCCAGAACCACCACAAAAGGCTCTGGTCAGGCTCTGCCAGTGGGCCTAATGAGGCCAACTCCTTTCACCTGTGCAATTTCCAGCCTCTGCCTCAGCCAATTGAGGCTCAACCAATCAGGCTCTGCCAGTGGGCCGAATTGATTGCCAAGTACACTTTTCAGTTTTGCAGTCTTCATACACAGATCTCCATGTGGGACACCGGCTGACAGTTAAAACGGGTGCTATGACAACGTATATCATTAGGTTCCCATGTAGGCCGGTGGCCGACTGCGACGGGCACGTACAGGTCTAGTGAGTCATGAGTCATGGTGCCAGTCGGCTGTGCGGATTGGCCAGCTGCCGTAGAACCCCAAGGGAAGATACAGAAGCTGACCAGTCAGTGCAAGCCTCTCTGTCCTTTTTATCATTCTCCTCACCCAGTCCAAATAAAGGCTGGGTGTGTAGTGGCAATCTGTGTGTGTGTGTGTGTGTGTGTGTGTGTGTGTGTGTGTGTGTGTGTGTGTGTGTGTGTGTGTGTGTGTGTGTGTGTGTGTGTGTGTGTGTGTGTGTGTGTGTGTGTGTGTGTGTGTGTGTGTGTGTGTGTGTGTGTGTGTGTGTGTGTGTGTGTGTGTGTGTGTGTGTGTGAAAAGGTCTCATTTTTGGGATAAACCCACTGTCATCTTGCCTCTATCTGCCTGTTCATCTCTCTCCCTCCCCCATCTCTCTCACCCCACTGTGTTTGTCACCAGAATGAAGATTTGTAGTGCAGATTATAGACTGCAGAATAATAATGTGGGTGTCTCTCTCTCCCTCTCTCTCTCTCACACACACACACAAACACACAATCTATAATCTGCCACTGCCACACAGTGTGTGTATGTGCGCGTGCGTATGTTTAATTGGTGGCTACCGGGTGCAGCTGTCTTTTAGCCCATGCAGGCATCTGTTACACAGGCCCTCCCCCTTCTGCTTAGAATAGATAGGACACACACTCACACGCACGCGCTCACACACACACACACACACACACACACATGCACGCAAACACACACACACACACACACACACACTCAGACTGTTTAATTTTGACCAATATCAGTCTACTGTGTAAATCATACCAGTCCTCCAAGTATCTGTGTACATATCACAACACCACCAGTCCGCCTACAGAGTGCCTTGCTCAAAGACCGCACATTGCTATATGGGGGATTGAATTTGAGACATGTTTGTCACAGAGATGTAAATGTAACCATAAGGTTCCTTTCTCTTCAATGCTAACAGTGGGCCTGGGAGTATCTTCCACTTTGATTGGTGTGTGTGTGTGTGTGTGTGTGTGTGTGTGTGTGTGTGTGTGTGTGTGTGTGTGTGTGTGTGTGTGTGTGTGTGTGTGTGTGTGTGTGTGTGCATGCTCGTGTGTGTTAACCCACCGTCTAACAGCTGTACGGTCTAAATTCAGGCACAGACTGACTGCAAATCAATGTGTGTGTTTGTGTTTTATGGATGGGTTTGAAGTCCTATGTTTAAATTGTTTGTGTGGGTTTAGTGTGTGTGTGTGTGTGTGTGTGTGTGTGTGTGTGTGTGTGTAGGCCGTTTTCTAAAAATGTTTTCACTTGAACTTGATCATAACGTTAGTGATGAGGCTGATGGAGAACACACATGACACATGGTGGTATTTAAGCCATATTAAAACAAAATCACGAGTAGCAGATATACATGCTTACAACATATAGCGTTGTGAGCCTGTAATATCTACTGTTTTTTAAAATATTTCAAAAACAGGGATGCCAGTTTGAAAGGGATGCATAATTGGCAATATTCCGAAGTCATCGAAAAAGTAAAATAATAGCCAATATAACGGCCACACCGATATCTCACTATGGCTCGTGTGTGTGTGTGTGTGTGTGTGTGCGCGCGCATGTGTGAATGAAAGAGTCAGATTAGTTCTCCTATAATATCTCAGATTGCTGCATCACAAACATCAGATTAACACAGATTACCAAATGGATGCTTGTATGTCTGTGCGCAACTGCACATGGCTAATGGGGATTAGCATGTCCTATATTTAAGATTTGATCTTAATATTGCATTTATTTAAAAGCAGCATGTGTTTTACATGAATGCAACTTCCATGCTCTTCGTTATTAGTTTAACTCAGTTCACCTGCAGGCTGAAGTGGCTCATAGCCAGAGTTGGTGCTGTTTTGTCACATTGTGTGCATACTACATACTATACACGGCATAAGCTGTCTACTTTTGAGCGGAGGCAGTGGCCACCCAGTATACAGCCTAAAGCATTCTAACAATGTGTATAAAATTGCAAGCATTTGGAACTGTCACCATCCCTGGAACTTACTTCTACTCACTGCAATTAACAAATGTCACCAAACAGCATGTACTATTGGGGGATTTTGTAAAAAAAAGAAGGAAATCAGACCGGTCTGAAGTGAGTGGTGCAAACAGTGCCCACTGCCCCCTGTTGGTACTCTAAACATATAGGGACATAGGGACATTGCTGTACCTTGGAGTGGTTGCACCACTCAAAAAATAAGAAAATAATAAATGAATGAACAGGAAAACTTTTATTTGGCTCCTGGGTGTCATACCAACTAAATTGCTTTCCAGGTACTAGACATTCATCATCGGCACAGTAACGGCTTTCATAGTGAGGAGAAGACCCAAAGCGGACATCTATAAAGATAATGCCTGAGAGTGCTCCATTCAGGAATTATCTTTTTTTGTGTGCATGTGAGCATGGGGTGGTGGGTTGGTTGTTGATTGCAATGGAGCCGTCAAAAAGGGGGAAAAAAAACATGAGTGATTGTTGCCTGAACCAAACCCAATATATTTCTGGGCTTGCATGTTCTGCTGATAATGAACAAATGTTAGGTTACAATGGAGACATTCGTTAATGAGCTGCATGAATACGTTTTGCCTGATGTTCACACATTCACACTCATTTGTGACTGTCATCAGTCATGTTCAGTTCCCAGACAAGCTCTGATTGCCTCCACCAGGCCGAAGGCATGGCCGAGATGATGTTTTCTCCGCTGTCCGTCCGTGTGTCTGTGTGTGTCATACATCTGGCGTCACAGCTAATCTCCAGCACCGTTTGACCGATCTGTGTGAAACTGTGCACGCACACTCCCTGGACTCCAGAGCAGAACCAGTTGCAATACAAAAAAATCTTTATATTTTATACTATATTTGTCTCCACCAGGCCGAAGGCATGGGGGGAGAGTATGTTTTGCACTCCGTCCGTCCGTCCGTGTGTCCGTCCGTGTGTCCATCCGTGTGTGTGTCCGTGAGCAGCTAATCTCGGCCACCGTTAACCCGGTCTATGCCAAATTTTGCACACACACTCCCTGGATGCCAACGATGAACCTCTGCCCCAAACTTTCCAGAACGGCCTGTTATAGCGCCACCAGGAGGCCGCTTTGTGCAAAACAAGTTTTTGCACAGTACACCTACATATTTTGTCCAAACATCACGCAAATTGGTACACAGTCTCTCTAGAGCCATTCAACGAAACGGGTCTTTCAGATTTCTCAGACTCCATCCTGATTGGTTAAGATTGGCTTCCAAAGTTCACAGGAGTGCTCAGTTTCAAACAAAATGCTGCAAATCATGAACACATCGCGTGATTTCCGTGAAATTGTGCACGCACATTCCCACTAGGCCGAGGAAGAAATGCCACATGAACAATTTCAACTCAGCCTCAAGGTGGCGCTATAACTGGCCGAAAAGTGTTTTTACCTCTAACTGCACGGATCTGTGGATAACTTTGTATGCCAACTCCCTAGTTTACTTTTGTTGCCCTTTTATCCAACCACCAGATGAAGGCAAGCTGCAATGTCCTACATTCCTATCCTGGTGGAGACCTGTGCCCAGAAGGGCACTTTTTCTAGTTTGTACTATTGTTTTTATTTTTTTACAACATCCAGTACATGCTGTTTGGTGACATTTGTCAATTGCAGTGAGTAGAAGTAAGTTCCAGGGATGGTGACAGTTCCAAATGCTTGCAATTTTAGACACATTGTTAGAATGCTTTAGGCTGTATACTGGGTGGCCACTGCCTCCGCTTAAAAGTAGACGGCTTATGCCGTGTATAGTATGTAGTATGCACACAATGTGACAAAACAGCACCAACTCTGGCTATGAGCCACTTCAGCCTGCAGGTGAACTGAGTTAAACTAATAACGAAGAGCATGGAAGTTGCATTCATGTAAAACACATGCTGCTTTTAAAAAAACTGTCTTGAACTGCAGATGCTGTCCAAAAACAGACACCATCTAAAATGACACGGATGCTTTTCCTTAAAAAGATAAATACATTCATCTTGTGCATGTTTGCAGTGTATATTATAATTATGGCACTGGAGTCTTGGAATCAGAAGGTTTCCGTTTGGTTCCCCAGTTCCTTCTGGCTTTGTGTCGGAGTGTCGAAGTGTTTTTGAGCAAAATGCTGAATACAATGTAATGCACATTCTAACGTGCTATGGATAAAGGACTATATCAATGCACCATTATTATTTTTGTAAACTGTAAGTCCACGAGTCAGTCAGATGTACTTTATGGTGGGTCATTCCCAATTAGAAATGGTCAAACTGCCAACTAAATCAGGCAGAGAAACATGGGTTTGCAACTTTGCATGCAATGGCAGTGTTGCGTCACCTCCATTTGTTCGCCCATTGTGTTGGACTACAAAAGCCTGAATCTAAAAAACACAACAGCAAACCATTTGGTTCGATGCGGCAAACATTTTGTCGATATAACGAAGTCCTGATCATTGTTCAATATATATATATATATATATATTGATATTTATGACATCCCTAGCTGTGATGGATGGATGTTGTGTGTGCCATTGTTGCGCCATGCCTGCTGTCCTCTGACTGTGCTAATGAATGGCCCATTGTTGGGCCAACACAGAAACACACACACATGCCGCTGGGCTCCAGTTGAATGAGACGCATACCATGTTCTCCTGACGTCACACGTTTGATTCCGGCTTGTGACCTTTGTCACATGGCACCCTTTCCTCTCTCTGTCCTCCTCTCGGTTTGGTCTCTTCCGGGAAGAGCAAGACAGAGATAGTCTTAATACATTGCATTTGTAACGCACGTTATATTTGACACAAATCTCAAAGTGCTACATTGCATAAAAGTCAACGGATATAAAGATTGAGAATGATCTATCTCTCATCCTCCCTGTATCTCTGACTCCTGTCTAAAAGAACTATACGCTTATTTACAACGTTCGACCTCTATATGGGCATGTTATTCTGGGGGAAAAGGTTGAAGAAAAGACAGTTTTTACAAAATTGCAATGCGTTGGGCTGGGAGCTACAGTAAAGGGCGTATGACAGTCAAGCTGTATTCAGATCGGGCAGATAAAATAATGACTTGTTAATAATAATGGAACTTCTTAGTACTATGGGATGTCAGAACACTGGAGCTTCACATGCCTTCCTGGTATTTACACTGAGTTATTATGAATGGGTGTGTGTGTGCGCGCGCGCGCGTGTGTGTGTGCGTGTGTGCGTGTGTGTGCGTGTGTGTGCGTGCGCTCTACAGAGGAAGTAATGGCATAGTTGGGGATCAGGAGGTTTTGGGCACAGACACAGTGGAACTATTGACCACACACACTGTATGCAGTGAGTAAGACATTGTAATCAAACTAGTGACAGAACAGAGAGATCGACAGATCGAGCGAGAGATGTGAAGGGGGAGGAGAGGAAGAGTATATCTGAACCACTATTAACGCTGCATCAATACACAAGTAATATTGTGTCAATCAATACTTATTAATAACCCCACTGTATCAATCAATACTGTATTGATATTGTATAAATTCCCCATCAATACGGTATCATTATTACAAAAAGTGTTTCTTTAAAGGGGAACTTGCTGCTTTTTGGTGTCCTAGGACCTCCAATTCGGCACAACAGCCTACTGTATCTGAATCAAAGAGGGGTGTTTTGGGGCATTCCTTTGTAGACGTGTGCACGTGGCAATGTTGGGGGTGGTGGTTCTCCTTAGCATGAGCTCATATTTATAGATATAATAACATTTCAGTGCACATCACGAGCCTACTGCATCACTGAGTTGTATGTGTTGTGCAACCAACATAGTTGACTGAAGTGAGCAGACAGCAGAGCCCTCAGCATTCAAATTAAGTTAGTCATCTATCATCTGTTTTTCTTGAAATGTTTTCCACTTTCCTTAGTGGTTTCCTCCTAGTTCACTTCTTTATCAGTTACGGTTACACAGCTAAGCTTTTAGTTTATTTTCAAAGCCAAGCTCTTCAAAAACAAAAGTGAAACTTAATTGGTATTTATATGGAATTGCTACAAAGCCAGCTATCCCCCCCTGCCTTTAATGTTAATATTATATTTCTTGGCAGCTTTCTGTCTTTCACCTTTATGAGTGTGGTAGGTCACCTCACTTTGGTAGAAGAAAGCAGTGTGTGTCCCACTGTTACGTTCTTAGCTTACGCATGTTTCATGATAAATGCTTTTATGTGATGTATTCCCATGCTTTTGTTCTTGCTTAAATGTAAATCGCTCTGGATTAAGAGCGTCTGCTAAATGCCTAAATTGTAAATTGTAGAACCAAAGACTCCAATCTGAGAACTGCTGAAAGGTTCCTTTTGAAAAACAGAACGAGCTAAAGCAGCACAGTAGTGTATTAGAAACACATGTTTTTTAATATTATTTATTCAACATTTTCCGCTAATGAGTCATGCATAGTGAATTCATATTCATGTGTTAACCGTGTATCCACCCCATTCCATCTGAACCTGTTCAATGACACCCGTGTGAAGTGAGGGGCGCTAATATATTAAAGTATAGCTCATGTTGATTGGTAATGTAAAACAAACGGTGCAAACACAAACATTAAATGCCATTAACAATAAAGAGACAATATGACGTAATGAGGTACATTATGATGTAAATGTTCCCCTTCATTGTCAATGGCGTTTACAAAACATTGAACTAAAGACGAACATTAAACCTGTATATAGGAGATGCTAGCGCCCCTCAAAAATCACACCTGTGTGATCTGAGCGGTGCAGGCTGCTCAACAACACCGCTGGCTGGCTGCAGTTATAGTTGTAGTGCTCAGTGTGAATGGCCCTTTTGGGCAGCTCAACAGTGCCACTTTAGGCCACGCAGAAGTATTGCAGCTGTTCGTACCTCAAACAGACAGATAGATAGACAGACAGACACACGGCCAGTCATTGGAGTGGTTAGGCACCGCTCAAAAACAACAATCTGATCCTGTTCTGAGGACTTTAGTCACATCTCTCAATCTTCTCAAAACATTGCAGTGTTCTTAATTGTCCAGAAATCTGTTATAAATGATTTAGTTACTGAAATAGCATAGCATAGTTTAGCTAGCTGTTTTGCCCACTGTCTCTACGGTGACACTGGGGGGGGGGGGGTTTGGTGTAGGGTGAAATTCTCGTTAATGTAATGAGTATTACGTTTCATGTTCTGTAAGTAGGATAGGCATTTATAAGCTTTTAGCTTCTGCCTACTCCTTTTGATCATCTTCATGTTTTTCGGTTTTGTTCTGTTTTCAACGGCTTACATTCATTGTCTTTAAATATTGTATTTGAAACTGAAGGATGATCAAATAAACTAAACTAAACTAAACTGATAGAAGAACTTCCATTTAACATTTCCAGCACACCAAAGCACTAGAATTAGACATTCAACTAAAACACAAAAGCAGCTAATTGATTGTAGACCAGTAACTTGAAAAGAAAGAGAACTAAAGATGAAACGTATTTATCGTCTATCGAAACCTCATATCTCCAAAACTGTTAGCCTACTTGTCAGGATTAAAATGCAACAATAGCAAAAGTAGCAGTATCTTATAGTATCTGCTACTTTTGATGCTTTTGTGTGACGGTGTAGTGTAGTGTGATTAAGCAGGGGGGAGATAAGGGGTTTCTGCCTGACAGCAACGATTATGTATTTGATCCACATTAATAGTTTCGAATTTCATTCGTGTAATTATGAGAGAAGACTTCTTTAAAAGCATGCTATGCATATCGAAAGTAAAAGTAAATCTTTAATTAATGACTACACGTATGTGAGGCATGCCATACTGACCGTAAGGGTTTATCTAGGCCCTGGAAATGTGCTTATTCAGCACCACGGAGAGAGGCGTGAAACCATACAGTATGTACTGTACATCCAGTAGTAGCCTATCACGTGGCAGTGGCTCAGGGGTAGAGTGGCCGGGTAGAACAGCCTGATTTCAACCGCGAGGTTCCCGGTTCGATCCCGGGCTCCCCCCAAGTGTCCTTGAGCAAGACTCCATTGGTGTGTGAATGTGGGAAATGAGGACGCTGGCGTTGACTGTTCGCCCGCTTCACCTCCCAATGTATGAATGAATGGACCATTGTACAGCGCTTTGAGTAAGCAGTCGATACAATGAAAATGCAATCCATTGTCACTTGTCCTACATATATGAACCTGGGGGGGGGAAATAGATTAAACATTTGCTGTCCTGTCCCAGCATAATTTCAGCTAAATGAATGCATTTAGCTGAAATTATGCTGGGCAAGTGCAGCGGCACGGGTGTCTTTTTGGATAGAAGAGCGTGCAAAAAAAAATGTGCTCCAAGTTGGGCCAGAAAAAGACGGCTCTGTAGAAAATCCTAATTGCTGGAAATGGCAGGAGAAATCAGGGTTTTAAAATAACACCACCGGTAACGAGTACAAGGATCAGAGACACAAAATATTCTTCATGTAGATATTATTGAACAACGACGTGACGGAAGCAGAATGAGAGAAGAGGAGTAGAAGGAGGAGAAGAGATGGAAAAAAGGAGAAAGATCTACTATCTGTGATAAAGATTTATGATTTGTTAATTTATGATAATTTTTTTTATATATATACATCGTCCACACAAATTGAGCCATGTGGTACATTTGATTGTGTGTGTCTGTGTGTGAGTGTGTGGGCGTGCATGCATCTGTGTGCGGGCATGCATGAACGTGCGCGTGCGTGAGTGACCTGGCACGTACAGGTCAGCTGACATTGAATTATTGTTTTATTCAGCTGAGCTCATTGACCTCCGATCACCGATCAATACAGACAGCGGGGATAATTTATTTGCGTCCTACCAACGGCTCATTATTGCCACAGGAAGCAGCTCATTATCTGTAAGGTGGTCTCCAGGTGTGCCATCTCCCAGCAGACTTTGGGAGCAGATGGTTGGCTGTGATGAATTAGAAAATATGTTTACTGTTTACTACTACCCACTATTTAATAATTTACTACACTTGGCTGTTTTAGACTACTATTTGACTCTGTCCCAAACGTTTTAGCCCGTGACCCAAAAGAGAAGTTAGACGTTTGCCCGGCACCCAAACTAGTGAAAATGGCAGATCTACAAGCTCACCGCTTCGTGCCGTGTTGTGAGCTTGTAGATCTGCTATTTTCACTACCTCTTAAACATTCGTTTTCTAATTTATGGAATTTCTTTATTTTATTTTATTTCTTCCTGGAATTATTGACATTTTTCCGGAATGTTTTTTCGTAAATGTTTCAAATAATAATAATAAAAAACTAAATGTAGGAAACAAAAAAAAACAAGGGACCCATTACAAATGTTTCCACGACCCACAAATGGGTCCCGACCCACTGTTTGGTAACCAGTGTCCTACAGACCTACACTATCAAACACTTCTACACTGTCTCCGTTATCATACTATCTTATACACTCCTATACACTTTGCATGTAACGCCAGCGCCGATTTTGATTGCTGGCATTACTCGTACCTTTTCGTAACAGTTGGAATGAACAAACTATTGTTCAATGAACAAAATGCTTCATAAAAACAATGTTGGTATAAGGTGTTCACTGGAAGAAGTTGACTCTCACGCTCTCAGCTAATCTTAAATGTCTGATTTTCACTGTCTAAGCTGTCCTACTGCTTTGTTAAAAGGGCCAATAATGCAGACGAGATGAGAAGAGGAGAAGGAAATGTTAAAGACGGAGTAGAGCATTAGAAAGAGGAGTTACAGTGAACTCGTAACTACTATGAATTGTAGTTTGAGATTAAAGTCAGGTTAACTTCTTCAGATTATCCATAACATAATCTCAGATTTAGATTCCCCAATAAGGCTTGGCAGATGACCTCATCTGCTGACTCGGGGCATTGTCCTGCTTGCATTAGCAACCAGTGACCTCATACAGAGTTCTCCTGTGATGTCATCAGGAGGAGGACATTTATTTCCTTTTGTGTTTAAAGACGCTCTAATAAGAGATACTGGAATGTAGTTTATAATTTATGAAGTAACCAAGATGGTTCAAATAGCCTACGGTATGTCCTATACAGTAGCAGAACATAATGATTTGAATAAGATTGTCAATTTTTGTACGTTTGCAAAATATCCAGTGAACTACTACTACTCCTCCTCCTCTGCAGGATTTTTCCTGCCACTTCTGATGCACTCAAAGTCACATATTTTATAAACATAGTAGCAGTAGTAGTTGTCTCTCCACCAGGCCGAAGGCATGGGGAGAGAGTATGGAGTATGTTTTGCACTCCGTCCGTGTGTGTGTCCTTCCGTCCGTCCTTCCGTCCGTCCGTTACCAGCTAATCTCCACCGTTGGCCTGATCCATGCCAAACTTTGCACACACACTCCCTGGATGCCAACGACGAACCTCTGCCCCAAATATTCCTCAACGGCCTGTTATAGCGCCACCATGAGGCCGATTTAGGCAAAACACATTTCTGTAGATTACTCGTACACATTTTATCCATACATGACACAATTCAGTATACACTATCTCCATAGTCATGTGATCAACACGGAGCGGCACCATTTCCCATCTTCCATCCTGATTGGCTAAGATTGGCTTCCAAAGCTCACACGATTGGTCCGTTTCGAAAAAATGCCACAAATCACAAACGGTGTGCAATTTCCGTGAAATTATACACGCACATTTCCACTAGGCCGAGGACGACAAGCCACAATTTCTTCCCCAAAATCAGCCTCACGGTGGCGCTATAACAACTTATGTATGCGCACTCCCTAGAGGCCATGGAAAAACATTGTCCCCACAGATGTTGGATTTCTCAGATTCTACACTGATTGGCTAACATTGCCATCCAAAGTTTTCAGGAGTGGCCCCTTTCGTTCAAAATGCTGAACATGTCCTGCTCATCCAGAATTCTATCCTCAGAGATGCTATGAGTGATCTGGCTCTGCATTTCCTCAACAAAATGAAGAAAATTGTTGCAAAAAACGAAAACAAAAACATATATTACTCCTAAACATTTTGCCTCACACAGTCCTATCCTCCTGGTGGAGACCTGTGCCCAGAAGGGCACTTTTTCTAGTTTATTTTGTTTTGGTCATAAAAATTATATTTGATATATTAATTTCATCATATTTGTTTACATCATAATGGACTATAGACCAGTCAAGAAATTGAAGAAAAAAAAATACAAACAAGAGAAAGAAAAACATACAAACAAAGGAAAAAAACAAACAAAAGAAAAAAAACACAAAAGAAAAAAACAAGAGCTAATTGTGATTAATGGTCCCCACAAAGGAAAGGAGACGTGACACCACCTGTATTGTTTTAATAAATGGACCAACGGCAGCAATCGCAGCGCTCAACCTGGCAACCGCAGCAGCGGGTACATGTGATGATGCATGCTGGGCTCAGGATGCGTGCCATGGGTTCATGGTGTGGAGGCGGTGGTGGGGCTCAGGTGGTAGAGAGAGTGGTCGCCTGGGAACCAGGCGCTTCTTTTTTTAACACTTTATTTTGATTTTTATTGATGAATAAATGAAAAAACATATGTGTACATTTTGTTGTATCAGACATGTAAATACCCCCCCCCCCCCAATCAAGGTCAGAACAAGACAAATAAAACAAAGACGGACAGTACAAGACAGTAAAAGTAATTAGTAAACTAGTTTTGAAAGTACTAATGAACATAGTAAGAAGAAAAAATAAATAATAATAATAATAAAATAAAATAAACAGAAGGAACCAGGCACTTCTCCTGGCTTCGCGTCCTGCCACGGTGTCAAAGTGTCCTTGAGCAAGACCCCCGAAAACCCCCTAACTCCTTGAGCAAGACACCCGAAAACCCCCTAACTCCTTGAACAAGACACCCGAAAACCCCCTAACTCCTTGAACAAGACACCCGAAAACCCCCTAACTCCTTGAGCAAGACACCCGAAAACCCCCTAACTCCTTGAGCAAGACACCCGAAAACCCCCTAACTCCTTGAGCAAGACACCCGAAAACCCCCTAACTCCTTGAGCAAGACACCCGAAAACCCCCTAACTCCTTGAGCAAGACACCCGAAAACCCCCTAATTCCTTGAGCAAGACACCCGAAAACCCCCTAATTCCTTGAGCAAGACCCCCTGAAAACCCCCTAACTCCTTGAGCAAGACACCCGAAAACCCCCTAACTCCTTCCGACAGGAAGGCAGGTTGGTGCCTCGCATGGTCGCCTGGATGCCAGAGCATCCGCCGTCTGAATGTGTTGTGTATGAATGGGTGAATAAGTGTGTTTTTGTGTGTGTGTGTGTGTGTGTGTGTGTGTGTGTGTGTGTGTGTGTGTACCCATTCTGACCTGAGATCAGATTCTAAAAATGTCTTCCTACTGTACATCTTGACAGTTTTCTGAAAAAGCTATGTTTCTATGTCAGTCTTTCTTTGATTTTTCAAAAATAGCAGACCTACAAGCTCGTAGCGCGCCACTCGGTGGCGCGCTATGAGCTTGTAGATCTGCTATTTTTCAATAGCTAAAGCATAGCGTAATGCTGACACCAAAAGGGGTTTCCGCCCAAAAATGGGTTAACCCATTTAGGCCTGACTTAGAAATGTATGTCTTCTAAATCATGACAGCTTTCTGAAATACCTAAGTTTCTATATCAGTGGTGCTCAATATTTCATGTCAAGGACCCCAACAATTATATGTAATTGTCCACCGACTCCCATCTCAAAATATGTATAGTTCCAGGGACCCCCCCCCCCAGAAGCAAAGATTTGAGTTCAAAACGTTCGCTCTGAAAGAATATATATTCAAAGATTTGCGCCACATTTTGACGATAAAAAAAAATTTTGCAGACCTACAAGCTCGTAGCACTATGAGCTTGTAGATCTGCTATTTCTCAATAGCGACATTATAACATAATGTTTAAAACGCCAAAAGGGGTTCCCACCTAAAATGAAAGTGACGTTTGGAAGACTATAGAGAAGACTGGAACGTGGCTGACTATAGTGGCTGTGCTCCACATTGTATGTGTTCCAGTTCTTTTGGAAAACGCAGCTCCACGGTCCAGGAAAATTTGCAACTGATTACCATGATTATCGCCGCTATTAAAGCACAGAGACAGAATACAGTGGTGATGGATTCTGGGTAAATATGGTTCAGATTCTGGATCCTCTCTCTGTGCGTGCGTGCGTGTGCGCGCGTTAGCGAGCGAGTGTGTGATGCCTCGTTCTGCCAGTAGCAAACAAACCAACTATTGTCAACTGTCCTCTCTCGCATTATATAACCGTTCTTTTCTTTTTATTAAACTTTTGGACATGAACTCGCGATCTCAGCACGCTTTCCTTGCCACCCGCTCATCTGTCCATCTTTCTCTCTCCCCCTTCCTTTCCCACCACCCCTCTCTCTCCCCAGAGTGAAATTCAACACACAATATTATTATTACTAATGCCATTTTTTCCCCCCTATGCTGTATATTTATGTGATATTAGCATGAGTCTGAATGTCATCTGCATGATATCGGGGCAGTTTTTATAAATTATTAATGTGCTTTTGGAGTTCATGTCTGTCTGACTGTCGCTGTCTGTCTTGTGTTGTGCCTCCCTGTCTGATGGTTCATTTCCTTCCACCTGCCACCCCCTACCTCTCTCTATCGCTCTCTCCCTCTCTCTTCTCTCCCCACTCCCTCTCGTGCTCTCGCTCCATCATGCGCATTTCCTTCCAATTACTGTGTGTCACCTTTCACCCTTGGCCTCACTCAGACACACACGCAACGCAACGCAACGCGCGCGCACACACACACTCAGACACACATGATCCCACGCGCACGCACACACACCTCCCCCTCATTACTCTTTCGTTTGTCTCTGTTTCCTTCACGCTCCCATGTGTTCTCTGACAGCTCTTCTCTCCTCTTTGTTCTTGCGTTCCTAATTCTTTTCTCTCTCTCCGTTTCGACCCTCCTTATCCCCCTCTCTACCTTTTCTCCTCCACTTCTTCCCCTTTCCACTCCTCGTCTCCTCCTCCCGCTCCTCCTTCCTACTTTCTCTCCTTCTCGTTCACCGCCCTGTTCTAATTCCTTCTCATTTGGCCGTTCGTTTCTCCTCTTCCATTTACCTCCTCTCTTCTCCTCAGTTAACACTCCTTCCTCTTACAAGAGAAAACATCAGACGGGGGGAAAAGCGCTATAAGCAGAGTTCTGAAGGAAGGAGAGACGTTAAACAATTCTCTCTGTTCCTCCCAAATTCATCCCCCCATCCATCCCTACACACAAACACACCCCTGCGGCTCAATTCACACATGGTAAAAACAGCCTGGGGTGTGGGCATGTGTGTGTGTGTGGGTGTGTGAGCGAGCGCATGTGTGTGTGTGTGTGTGTGTGTGTGTGTGTGTGTGTGCGCGCGCGTGTGATTAATATTGTATGAGGTTCCTGATGAGAAGTGGACAAACACTCCCAGCTGAGCTCACTGGTGTCCTAACGCGTGCAATCCGTGCATGCATGCATGCGCGCTCGCACGCCACGCACACACACATTGCCATCACACTAATTCCCATGTTTCTTTATTTTGATGTATGATAATGAGTCATTTAAAATTCATTTAACGTTTGGTTGCAACATGATGAGACATACAAGAGATGTATAAGTAAAGAGCGAGAGACAGAGAGAGATAGAGACGTACAAGAGATGCATATGAGAGAGAGAGAGAGAGAGAGAGAGAGAGAGGGATGGTAGAAAACCTTTGATCTTCTCTCTTTCTCTCTTCACGCCTCTAACCAGCGAATAATTAAATATTAAGTAACATGACTCTGCCTAGTTTGTGGTTGAGCTTGCATATGTGTTTGCGTGTGTGTGTGTGTTTACACGCGCACGCGTGTGTGTGTGTGTGTGTGTGTGTGTTTGTGCGCACGTGTGCGTGTGCGTGAGTGAGTCAAAGAGGGGAATCTCTCTACACGGTCCCCTAACCCGCCCCTCTCAATTCCCAATGGACCACTCCTCTTTTTCGCTCTCTCTCTCTCTCTTCAGAACAATGTTCGTTCACTATAATGGGATTACAGCCAAGCGATACGGCTGCTGCCTCTCTCTCTCTCTCTCCTTCCCTCTTACTCTTTCCTCCTCTTTTTTTCCTTCTTTCTTTTCCTGACAAGTCTTCCGTTTGACAGCTGTCTGCCGGTGTGTCGTTTTATTGTGATTCTGAAGCAGGGGGATTAGTCTTTGCATTGTCCTTTTTGTTGGCAGAATGAAAGGCAGAACAGGCGTCATTTTCTGGGGAAAGTAAGTGTCAGTCCGCAATGGAAGTTTTATACGCTGTCTGTCTGTCTGTCTGTCTGTCTGTCTGTCTGTCTGTCTGTCTGTCTGTCTGTCTGTCTGTCTGTCTCTTTAATCTGTGTGTCTGTTCTCTCGTCCTGTCTGTCTACCTCTTGACAGATGACCGTGTTAATGAACTGCTAAACAGACATCTGATTGTGTTACACGTTACTTTACAATCACTGTTGAGTGTGTGTGTGTGTGTGTGTGTGTGTGTGTGTGTGTGTGTGTGTGTGTGCGTGCGTGCGTGTGTGCGTGTGCGCGTGTTTGCGTGTGTGTGTGTTATACATTGTCCTGTGTGAGTTTGCGTGTGCGTTGCGGTACAGTGTAGGAGTATTTGTGTTGTAAAACAATTAAGGCTCCCAGACAGATAGAAATTAGGAAAGAGAGAGTTGATGGTCTCTGTGTAAAAGGTTTCATGGCTGATCATTAGCATTGAACATCCTTGTATTGATTGTCTCTGCGTTGAAGATTGATGCTTTGTGTTGGTGTTGATACGGTTATGGTTGATGACTCTAGTTTGCTAGTTTCTGTGTTGACGGTTTCATTGTTTCCCGAGAGTTGTTAGTCAGTCTCTCTGACCTCAAGAGACTTCTACACCTTTTCTTCTCGGAGGCCGAGAAGTCTTGGCCGCTGAGGGGGGCGTGGTCATATCGGGAATATAAGGTCAGGTGTCGTGAAGATTTGCGGGTTTGCCTTTCATATCAACGATAAAGATGTTCATGATCATGTTTCTCTTAATTGATCCCTGAGGGGGAATTCAACCGTATAATTAAGCAATAATACATGAGCTAGCGCTACAGTACTGTACAATTAGATATCAGCACTGCATGGCGCGCTGCGGTCGAAGTCACAGGGCTGAACGCTGCAGATCATCACAGCGGCGTGGCGCGACCTCGGCGCGTCAGTTAGGATTATACCACAGGTAGGTTGTTATAAGTCTTGGCCCGTAGCAATTACCAAACTGATGCTGGTTAACACAGTATCTGACAGCTGCAGGCCGTTGCTAGGTTACAGGTATAGTGATGAGGTAAACGGAGTATACTTTGATGATTGATCATCAGATGGTTATCAGGAGATGTGGAACTTCTGACTATATAGATTGACGTGAGGTTTTCCGCGCGCCCTCGTGAAACCCAGAGGATGGCCCCCTATACTGATTTAATTCAGCTTGGTGACCCAATGGCCTTTTCCGCTATAGCGCCAACCATTACGCCCAATTCACACCGGCGAGCGCAGGCGCTATAGTCCACAATGTTACATATATAGAAATGGGGCGTGTCCGAGGTTTACGAGTGCCACGTATCAATTTTTGAGTTCAACTAGCGGTCTGTATGCGGGAGGTACTGTATAAGACATTTTGACATTTTGTTGAGGTATGAATGAAGTTGTGTTGTTTGGCGGCACCTGTCAGGCTGTCCTCATTGGGAGGAGTGGGGCGGAGGCTCTCCATCCTCCCGGTGGGGGCTCCTCACTGATGAGGTGAGTCAGTCGGATACAACAGCTGTGACAACACACATGTGTGTCAGTGTGTGGGGACTGTCTAGGAATCAATTGTCAATTAGATTGGGTTAAAGCTCTAGATGGCAAAGGAATCGATATTGACTGAATCGATATTGACCAACTGCATTACCTATATATTTATCATCCAAATGTAATATGCCGTTTAGAAACAAGCCGCAAGAAACCTGCAAAAACGGGTTCCCTACTTCTCCGCCACGCCTGTGTCAACTTTTTTACGATGTCTTTGACTTTTACCCTGTATATCTACAGTACCATTACCCTGTATATCTACAGTACCATTACCCTGTATCTACAGTACCATTACCCTGTATCTACAGTACCATTACCCTGTATCTACAGTACCATTACCCTGTATCTACAGTACCATTACCCTGTATATCTACAGTACCATTACCCTGTATATCTACAGTACCATTACCCTGTATATCTACAGTACCATTACCCTGTATATCTACAGTACCATTACCCTGTATCTACAGTACCATTACCCTGTATCTCTACAGTACCATTACCCTGTATATCTACAGTACCATTACCCTGTATATCTACAGTACCATTACCCTGTATATCTACAGTACCATTACCCTGTATCTACAGTACCATTACCCTGTATTTACAGTACCATTACCCTGTATCTCTACAGTACCATTACCCTGTATCTACAGTACCATTACCCTGTATCTACAGTACCATTACCCTGTATCTACAGTACCATTACCCTGTATCTCTACAGTACCATTACCCTGTATCTACAGTACCATTACCCTGTATTTACAGTACCATTACCCTGTATCTCTACAGTACCATTACCCTGTATCTACAGTACCATTACCCTGTATCTACAGTACCATTACCCTGTATATCTACAGTACCATTACCCTGTATCTCTACAGTACCATTACCCTGTATCTACAGTACCATTACCCTGTATTTACAGTACCATTACCCTGTATCTCTACAGTACCATTACCCTGTATCTACAGTACCATTACCCTGTATCTACAGTACCATTACCCTGTATATCTACAGTACCATTACCCTGTATCTCTACAGTACCATTACCCTGTATCTACAGTACCATTACCCTGTATTTACAGTACCATTACCCTGTATCTCTACAGTACCATTACCCTGTATCTACAGTACCATTACCCTGTATCTACAGTACCATTACCCTGTATCTCTACAGTACCATTACCCTGTATATCTACAGTACCATTACCCTGTATCTACAGTACCATTACCCTGTATCTACAGTACCATTACCCTGTATCTACAGTACCATTACCCTGTATATCTACAGTACCATTACCCTGTATCTACAGTACCATTACCCTGTATATCTACAGTACCATTACCCTGTATCTACAGTACCATTACCCTGTATCTACAGTACCATTACCCTGTATCTACAGTACCATTACCCTGTATCTACAGTACCATTACCCTGTATCTACAGTACCATTACCCTGTATATCTACAGTACCATTACCCTGTATCTCTACAGTACCATTACCCTGTATCTACAGTACCATTACCCTGTATTTACAGTACCATTACCCTGTATCTCTACAGTACCATTACCCTGTATCTACAGTACCATTACCCTGTATCTACAGTACCATTACCCTGTATCTCTACAGTACCATTACCCTGTATATCTACAGTACCATTACCCTGTATCTACAGTACCATTACCCTGTATCTACAGTACCATTACCCTGTATCTACAGTACCATTACCCTGTATATCTACAGTACCATTACCCTGTATCTCTACAGTACCATTACCCTGTATCTACAGTACCATTACCCTGTATATCTACAGTACCATTACCCTGTATCTACAGTACCATTACCCTGTATCTACACCATTACCCTGTATCTACAGTACTTTTTCTTGCCTGTGTACTGTATTAGATGCATTCGTTTTTTGTTCGTTTTAAAATGGACCGAGCAGATTTGTCTCGCTCATAGCACCACAGCCCCAGTGCTTTCAAAATGACTCTTGTGATCTTTATAATCTCGATAAATAAGCCTAAACAAAGTGCGCCACAGGGATAATGTGGTGTGGTGTGACTAAGATATATATATATATATATACGCTGAGAAATATCTAAAAAGAAGGAGAACAATAGTGTGCCACTTGGGGACGGCTCCCAGTTCGATCCCTCATGGCTCCCCCTGGATTAGTGTCAAAATGTCCTCCAGCAACACTCTGAACCCCTAATTGCTCACAATGGACAGGTTGGTGCCTCGCATGGTTTCCCCTGCCATCGCTGTGTATGTGTCTTCATACAGACTGCTTTCTCCATGAATGCACATTGTAAAGCACTTTCGGATGAAAAGGAACTATTTTAAATGCGCCATTTTCCACTATAGCGTATTCGAAGTTGAGTTGCCTCCGTAGACTTTGCATTTGAAACCCCGCTTCTCAATCGGAACGTGCACAGCGTCGTGCTGTCACGTTCATTTCACACCTGCTGGTGTGAATTGGGCTTTAAGCCAACATTACCACTCGCACACAACACAATTATCTCAAAGTCTAGTTGAATTGGACAACGCAAGTAGATGCACTGCCACCTTTTATTGTAGTTTGGACACCTCTCACTGTACAGGGAGTAGGAACCAATATTGACAAAAAGGAATGGATTGTCGGGGGTTCCACTGACCATCATGTCTTTCATGTCTCCCCTCTCCGGTGTCCCCCGGTGTCCTGTCTCTACAAAACTGATTTCAGTGGCTTTTTCCGCTATAGCGCCACCACCTGTTCCAGTTGGGTGTAATGAACAGAATGGACTGAGTGAGGGCTGTTTAATCTCTTAAGGCTCATACATAGTCTGGATTTAAGGTGGTGGGGTGACCACCGAACTACAACATGACGTCACAAGCCGCGGTGAAGGGCAAACCACCGCCACCGCTCCAGCCCTTCTCTCTGTTTTTACTCACCACCGCTCAACGTTGGTGGTCAGCTCACCACCGGAGAGGTGGTCACCTCACCACCGAAAATCCAGACTATATGAATAGGCCTTTAGTCTTCTTGTTCTGATAGTAACTAGAACAGAGCTTTATTAAAGGTATTTTCAGTCATTTCACTTCATTCAAATATAACTTATTTGTTTTGTTTTGTTGTGATGTGAGGTGATGATCCTCCCTACTATAGAGTGTGTGCTGACCATATAAGGAGTTCCTCCCCTGTCCCTAGTTAAACCCTGGGGGTCAAAAAACCTTATAGGTTTCGTTTTTGGCTAGGTGGCCCAGCCTTCATCCAATCAGAATAGAGAGGGGCCTTCCGCCAATCGTGATTGAATTGGGGGGGGGGGGGGGGCCTTGGTGTGCGTGCTGTTGGCCTGTTGCGTGTCTCCCCCCCCCCCCCCCCCCCCCCCCACTGTAGTGCGTGCATGCATGTGCACATCTTGTTACCCGGGCGGACCGGGGAGTTTTCCAGATCACAATTTCTTGTTTTGTTTTTTTTAAGATATTTTTTTGCGGCTTACGCCTTTTATTGATTTTTTTTTAAAGGGACAGATAGTAGGCTGACAGGAAACGGGAGAGAGATGGGGGATGACATGCGGTAAAGGCCGTGTCGGGTTCGGGAGTCGAACCCGCGGCACACCGCGACTGGATCACCAGTCCGGTGCCCAGACCGTTACGCTACGGCCTGGGCCACAATTTCTTGTTTTAAACGAAATCTCAAATTTGATTGCGTGGTGTGAAAATGGCCTCCCTCCCTCTCTCCCTCTGTCTCTCTCTCTCTCTCTCTCTCTCTCTCTGTCCTCTGTGTGTTGGCTACCTAACCAACCAGTTAAACTTCACCCTTCGTTGCTCTGTTAGTGTGTCTGTGTGTAACGCTGTATATGCCTGTGTTTAATTTGGTTTCTCTTGTTGACATTGTGTTAATTATCGTTCACACACTCCATCTAACATGTTCCCCCTCCTCTCTCTCTCTCTCTCTCTGTCTGTCTCTCTCTCTCTCTCTCTCTCTCTCTCTCACTCTCTCTCTTGGGCGCTCTCCTGTCTGTTGTTGCCGTTTCCACCCGTTTACTGTCCCCCCCCCCCCCCCCCCCCGCCCCGCCCCACCCGTCTCCTTCAAAGCGTTTTAATCTCCTAAAAATGCTGCACTCATAAACACACTGGGGAGTGTGTGTGTGCGTGCAGCCAAGTCTGCTGTTCACATTCACGCTTATTAGCTACTTCAATAACAAAACTGCAGAGAGAGAGAGAGAGCGAGAGAGAGAGCAGGAGAGAATACATAAACTAGTGGTACAGTTGTGTAGGAGTATAGTACTGTAGTAGTATTGTAGGGTGAAATGCTAGTGGTGTCAAAGCAGTAGTGTTGTTTGTAGTGTGCTATTAATAGTAGGTGCATTTATATAGCACCTTTATCCAAGGCACTTTACAACGTGAAAAAAGAAAATACTACAACTGCAGCAGGTGCTCAAAGGAGGTGCTTATTGCTTAACAGCTGTGGTGTTTGAGGAGGCACTTCAATAAGATAATATATATCAAACAAATCTACAAATCTTTAACCACACTAACCCTATATAATATATAACGGCAAAAAAACAGTTTTCTTATATCAATGAAAGTTGAATGGATTTTCCACGATCGACAAATCCATTAGTTTCATTAGCCACTTAACTTAAACTCGCAACGAGTTGCGAGCATAATATATTGCAATTTTCACGATTGTTTTTTTTAAACTATCGTTCATTAATCACAATCGAGTAACAATAATGATATTGATTTGAAGTCCGGCCAGAGAGCCCCCCCCCCCGCCTTGGAAGGGTGGTCCTCGGGCCAAATACATATTAACCTATTTTGGGCTGGAACCCATTTTGGTGTTAGCATCATGTCGTGCTTTAGCTATTGAAAAATAGCAGATCTACAAGCTGGCGCGCTACGAGCTTGTAGGTCTGCTATTTTTGAAAAATCGAAGAGCGACTGACATAGAAGACATTTTTTGAATCTGAGAATCAGGTCAGAATGGAAAACTGTCAGGATGTAGAAGACATGTTTAGAATCTGATCTCAGGTCAGAATGGGTTAACTGAATATGATTGGTCCTCCTGGGGGCTCGTTAGCGTGGGTCCTCAGATGTCTGAAGAGGCCAATGCTGGAGGAAGCGCACACTTTCTTGCGACGTGGACGGACGCTGAAGAGCAGATTGCTGGAGGTGGGGATGTGGAAGCAGCCTTTTATAGGTGGTCGGCATAGTGTTGTTTTTGGCAGCAAATTTCTATTTTAGTTTAGTCAATAGTCTTTGGACTGAAACTTCATTTAGTTTTAGTCACATTTTAGTCACCTGGAATGTCTTAGTGTTAGTCTAGCTTCAGTCGACTAAATGTCATAAGATTTTAGTCGACTAAATCTACAGTTGATTTAGTCGACTGAAATGTATTTTGGCGTCGTAATGAGTGTTTTTACACGAGTCTGCGACTGTGTAAAATGACTTATACTGGATCTCTCGTCCACTAGTCCCTTCCTAACATTTTAGTCTAGTTTTTATTTGTCGACGAAATTGTCAGTATATTTAGTTATAGTTATAGTTTTAGTCATCGTAGCTTAGTTTTCATTTAGTTTCCATTTGTTTTTGTCAGTGAAAATAGGTAGTCGACGAACATTTTTCGTCTTAGTTTTAGTCGACGAAAACGACACTGGTGGTCAGCCTCTCATTTCTCTGCTGCCGTTTGACTCTGGCAGCCATGGCGGGGATTGTCTCCATGGAATAGAATCCTTACCAGTGGTTTTCAACCAGTGGTCCGGGGGACCTGCATGGTCCCTTATCCCATTCTGACCTGAGATCAGATTCTAAAAAATGTCTTCTACATCCTGACAGTTTTCCATTCTGACCTGAGATCAGATTCTAAAAATGTCTTCTACGTCAGTCGCTCTTCGATTTTTCAAAAATAGCAGACCTACAAGCTCTACCTACAAATGAGCTTGTAGATCTGCTATTTTTCAATAGCTAAATCATAAGTTAATGCCAACACCAAAATGGGTTACCGCCCAAAATGTGCTATAGATCTTTAACTCTTGAGAGCGTAAAATGAAACCAAACCGTAAAAATGAAACCAAACCATTTGGTTTCATTTCACACTCTCTAGAGTTAGATTATTGTTATCCGGATAATTCATTTTCAAGAAGTCTACACAATTGGAGAATGTATTAGAAGAATTGTTATTTTAATCAACGACAACAAAATATTCTTTAGTTTTGGGTCTGAGAGTCTAGGGCTGTATTTTGCCTTAAGTACCAGGTCTTATGCCCTAACTTGAGTAAACTAAAGACCTGGACCAAT
>NC_139705.1:7220841-7243341 GCF_964188405.1 Protomyctophum parallelum
CGAGACACCGTTTCGCAGGCTTGTTAATATTGATACTATATAATATCACCGTACTATCCCAGCCTTGGTGACGTGTTGGTACCTTAGAGTATATATATTTATAGAGAAGGCACCCAGAGGAAATCTTGAGGCGAAATGGACATAGTGGCCGAATGAAGGTATTGCAGCCTGGCCCCAAACACATGAACGCGCTGCCTGTCCGTTGACTATCATTGTACACGTTCACGCTTGTGCGCGTTCAACGGCAGCGCGTTTATGTGTTTGGGGCCACTCACCATTGCAATCCGTCGCAGAATGCACTCTGTTCCTACCAGGAAGGAGGAGTGAATCCGCCTCATGCGCTTTTGAGCAACTCAATGCAAGTGGATGGGAGGAGAACTCGGGTGTCTTCTCTATAGATATATATACTCTATGGTTGGTACCGGGTGTTTTAGAGCAGTGGTTCTCAAAGTGGGGTCCTTTGGGTGGTTCCAGGGGGTCCGCAGCAGCGTCATTAGATAATATACCATCACAATCATTTTAACCACATGTGCTATTTTTTGAAAATCTTTGAATCTTTTGAATAATTTAGAATTTGTGTCAAAACTTTTCTCTTCTGGGGGTCCCTACTGGCACGAAACCTTTTCAGATGGGGGTTCTCCTGTGCTTCATTGACTCAAAAATCATGTAGGCCTATAAGATTATTATTAATATAATTATGGTTGATGTAAATGTTATGCGACTGCACTTTGGGTACTGTGATTGGTCGGACGTTGTTTTGACACGGACAGGGGTTGGTGTTACAACCACGGACACTATAAATGTGACACCAGTTTCTGTGTGCAGTATACAACGCTGACGAAGGCTTCGGCCGCAATGCGTTCGTTGTGTGCTGCTTGTTTGCAGCACACCATACCCAACCTACCTACAGTATGGTAAAAATAAATAAGTGCCTTAAAAGCTATTGCCGTGAGTGCTGGTTTTCTTCTGTTTAAAATGTCGTTTCTGACCGTGCACCCGGTAAAATGATTAAAGTGAGTGAGACGAGAGTCGTGCATGCTGCCTTCTATTCGAAAGGTCACATACAAATGTGGGGGTCCTTGACATGGAAACGTTTGAGAACCACTGTTGTTAGGTGTAGAATAAATCACATCATTCTACACACCTGCTGTCAACACAACACACCACTCCACAACACCCTACCTACCGCTATATATAATGTCCTCTAATGACTCCTGTCAACACAACACCGCACACCACTCCACAACACCCTACCTACCCGTATATATAATGGGGAGAAGATTCAGACAAAGAAACGGCATTACAACAGCCCAGACCTCCTGGCCCGGGGTACAGAAAGTTATTATAATCCAATCTAACAGAGATGCTATTCTACTAAATGAGGATAGATATATGACTATAGAATATTATATAAGGGGCGACACACAAACAGTTTACACAGATTCACTGACTACGTTTACATGAAGGGTGATCATTCCGAATAAATACTTCAGAATAAAATACATCCGATGTAATGTTTTTTGCCGCGAGTTTACATGGGAAATGGTCATTCCGAATGAGTAGTGTGAGTAGTATATGGAGAAGTGATAGAAGACATGATACATGTTAATTCACGTGAAACTACGCCATCTGTTGGACACATAAAATATAGGCAGTTCATTCATTGTGACTGTCTCAACAATACAAACATATTACAGACGAAAGACGATACTTTGAAATCCCATCATTTCATTCCGCAGTAGCTTTGAGGCTGCTGGTTGGATAGGGACGGGCAAATATGTTTACCGTCTTTTTTTCCCCACCCGCTGTGGCTCCGCTTCTCCGCTGGGAAGGTGATCATCTCGTTTTTATTTGTACTTTATTATCTACAGCACGGCCAGGGCACGCAACACTGATTATTATTGTATCGGGTCGCTCGTTATTTTTGAGAGAGAGAGAGAGAGAGGGACCGTTGAACACACACACACACACACATACACACAGATCAGGGTTATCGTCATCTGCTGCTGCTCCACGTTTTTTTGTGGATTTCGGATCTGAAAAAAGGAACGAAATAACGCGCTCTATGTGCAAACTCCTCGGCGCGCCTTGGATATGAGCGCCTTGGAGCATGCTCAGAAAGACCAGAATGAACTTACATCCGAATTAGTGTATACATGAGTCCAATTTTCTTCCAATCGCATTGAACATCGGAGTAATCTGGCCAGTGACATCGGAATGGTTTTTAGATCGCATCGAGCGTTTTCATTCGGATGTACGTTTTTGTAGGTGTTTACATAACAACGTTTAATAGGATTGAAATTCTATTCGGAATGAAAAGGGGATTTAACTGCTCATGTAAACGTAGCCACTGACAGAGTGAGAGTCAGGAGCCAGCTCTGCTCTCAGATTGACAGCGGTAGTTGAGTTACAATTTGCACATTGAGGTGAAAAGTGTCTGAATTAAATGGAATTCAGACAAATACACAATAATACATACATTTAACAGTCTATATACATATATACATACAGTACATACATAACCTACAGTACATCACACAATAGAACAATACGTAGATCACTCTGCAAGCGATATTATATATATAATATTCTATTGACAGGGTGTTGCAGAACGATGTGATCTGTTGACAGGGTGATGTAGTCAGTGTAATGTATATACAGTATAAATAGATTGATATGAACATGAATGATGTGATCTGTTGACAGGGTGATGTAGATTGATGTGGGAGTGAATATACAGTACCATTACACACATACTGTTATAATAACTTCATAATAGCAGGTGATACACTGGCATATGGTTTAGCCAAGTGGGAGTGATCGTGACAAGTGTGTGTGTGTGTGTGTGTGTGTGTGTGTGTGTGTGTGTGTGTGTGTGTGTGTGTGTGTGTGTGTGTGTGTGTGTGTGTGTGTGCGTGTGCGTGCGCGTGCGTGCTCATCCATTGGCGATAATTTGTCTGAATAATTGATGGTTCTGTTTGTACCAACAACTGATGCTTTCCATGTAACGATGTCACCATGACAACAAATTGGTGTCATGTGGTGCTGATGAGAGTACAGTGTGAGGATGATGGGGATAATGGTGCTAATTATGGTGATGATGAAGTTGTTTTTGAATTGTTTTCCCTGTAGTCCTGTTACAGTAGCTGTGTGTCTGTGTACTCATATTGATGTCTAATAGATTTATATACAGTACATATTTAGATGTCGAGTGCAGGAAACCTTGTACTGTATGTCCAAGCCAATGTGTTCCCAGCGATCCAATGTAGTTATTATTAATTCACAAGCTCTTGTATTATACTTCTGTTTGGTTAAATATTTATAAACCCACAGACAGATGTACTGGTGTCCCTATTATGGCCAAATTTGGCAAATGTTTAACCCATTTGGGACCGAGGCCGGTTAAAACATTTTATCTTCTGAATCCTAAAGGTTTTCTGAAAAACCTATGTTTCTATGTCGGTATACTAGTGCTCAATCCTTTTTACTGTGAAGGACCCCGTGGATCCCCATCTGAAAATATGTTGTTCCAGAGAGGGAACACCCACCCCCCCCCCCACCCCAGAAGCAAAGATTTGAGTTAAAAACGTTCGCTGTGAAAGAATATACAGTATATTCAAAGATTTGCGCCACATTTTCACGATTAAAAAAAAATAGCAGATCTACATGCTCGTAGCACGGCACTCTGTGCCGCGCTATGAGCTTGTAGATCTGGTATTTTTCAATAGCTAAAGTATAATGTAATGCTTAATTTTTTTTCATATACATGGCGACGTGTTTTAGCTACTTCCTGTCAGAGTGACGCTGCTGTGATACGACAAAGAATGAAGTGCAGCCGTCCATCATTTATTTAAAAATAAGAGAAAAAAAACGCAAGAAAAGAAACTACACACAATGTTCCTTCCCGATGGAAACAACAACATTCCATTGTTGTGTTGCATTGTTCTTCATTCCAGTCTTTTGTTATGCTGATTCTCTATTCTACCGCAATTTGCAACCTTGTTCCCTTATTATTCTCCTCTGTATTTCCGACCCTTTCTCCATTTCTCTTTCTTTATTTACCTCACTCTTTCCTCACCCCCCTCCGCTCCACTTGTAATTTTTTCATCTGTGTTCATTTTTTTAATATCTCCTGGCTCTTCTCTCCTACACTCCCCACCTCCTCTCCCCCTTCCGTCTCCTTTCCTCTCTCTCTCTCTCTCTCTCTCCCTCCATCTAATATTCTAAATGTTTTCATACATTTTCATTCCGCCATATGTAAATTAGACATTCTGTTCAACGTGCACACACTCACATTCACACGCACACATGCGAAAACGCACGCGCGCGAAAACGCACACACACGCACACACACACACACACACACACACACACACACACACACCACTTGAACACGTGTCAAATTTGCCTGCAGTCACACATCTGACGTCCTTGCTCTACCTCCATATTAACACTCTCTCTCTCTGTCTCTGCTGACTCTCTCACACTTCACTTCAAAGAGACTAGAAAATCTGTGTGTGTGTGTGTGTGTGTGTGTGTGTGTGTGTGTGTGTGTGTGTGTGTAACTTTCTCCCTTGCTTTGTACAGTAGAGTAGAGGGTGTCTCTCTCGCCCTCTCTCACGCACGCACGCACACGCACACGCGCACACACAAAGCTTTGTGCTTCTTAGCAGTATTCTCCTCTCAGTCAGCCCCCCTCTCCCCCCCTCTCTCTCGGGCTCTATTTGAACGGTCAAACGCACATGGCACAAGCACAATCTGGGCGTGTGCAGCTGCAATTATGTTGCTAGTTGAGCGGCACATAATCTGGCCACAGAGTGGCACAAAGTGATCGTATTCAGTCCCTTAAAATGTGTGGTTTTTAGGCGTAACGTGCAATTAAACCAAATTATAGGAGTGTCATCTCCCATTGAGATGACACCTGGTCCTCCAGTGCCATTTAGTAGGCCACCATTGGTATTTAATACCATCGGTATTTATATGATGGATTTGATTGAAGCGAAACAAAATAAATTCTGCAGGTGAAACGTGACCGTGCACCTGTCGTGGATCCTCAGGCCTCGCCAGATTGACCTTGACCTTGATGTTGTGATGTCACGGGGCAGTTTTGTTTTTTACCGGCGGCTCTAAGCGGCAAGGCGCCCGCCTAAAAACGCTTTAGTGTGCTCAGGAAGAAACTCCTTGGTGGATAACATGTGCAGCCCCTGAACCCGGAGACGGGCCTCCTATACAAGGGACATGCTGTTCAGAATCACAACGTCTATACTGTATGTGTTCTGCCTGTAATGTGTCCTCATTTATACTCCAAACACATCTGTGACACATCAACCTAATAACGACATGCTCGTTCTCTTAGTTAGTTTCATTATTTAAAGCATCTATCACGGCATGACAGGGAAGCTGGGCTTTCCATCTGCATCGGAGCCTTGAAATGAACATGGAAGCACTGGTTGTTTCTGATGTACAGTACGCTACATGCAGAAAGAAAGAAAAGGAAAACCAGAGGGATATGGTTTTTTGATTGATTGAAGTACCGTATTTATTAACAGTTTGCAGAATTACAGCACATTTCAAGTACAACTCAATACAAAAAAAACCTTAACTGTGGACGACGCCATAGAGCAATACACTTGTTTACAATAGTGTCCAACATGGGTTCGTGACATCCTTCAAATTATTACAGTAAATCAATAGCATCTCTCTCTCTCTCTCTCTCTCTCCTCTGTGTTGTGTCCTTCCTCCAGGGTGCCGAAAGCTACCTGTTTTCGACTGTTTTCATATTCGTATTATTCATACTAAACTGGCACCAGCCTACTCGAACAATTCGAGTTTGAGATACATGCCCCACCCATAGAGTTATTATATAAGCTAGAGAGCTCCGCCCCCCCCCCCCCCACCACCACCACCATTCATTTCAATGGAAGTCGCTTAGTGGCCTTTGACGGACCCGGAAGAACACTTTACTTCCTTTTTTAGAATTTGGACACCCAACATTAAGGTGTCCAAAATGCGGAAGTGCTAATGTATTAAACTTAGGGGGTGACCATATTCTGAATTCCCAAAAAGAGGACACATGCTCGCGGGCATGTGTCGTGTGTGTGTGCATGTGTCATGGTGCGCGGGGGGAGAAAAAAAATGGGCGTCGCGGTTCTTGAAAATTCAGATGTCAAAATAATCTCATAACTAAAAAACTTTATGCTCCTAAATGTCATCAAACATTTGCATTTCAGAGGTGATTTAGCATAGAGTTTGGCATTTCATTCATTCAAGAGGAGAGCTCATTTCAGTGCAGCCTGCATGCGCGGAGCAGCGAGTCTTTGCTTTCCATGCTTTGATCTGCAGGTCGCGCGGAGCAGGGGAGAGCCGAGTTATGAATAATACACATTCCGTACTATAGGGTACGGACTGGAAGTCCACCTCAGAGTGTTTTTTCTGAATGAACCATTGAACGAGCATTGTAAATACATGAGCATTCCCCCGTACAGATACGTGCAAAACCTCGGACATTTGAAGGAATTTATGAAAAAATAAACATCTCCGGGGAAAAGAGGACAATATGGTCAGTTAAATTACTACTACATGCACGGCTAAATAAAACGCCCGCCTGCAGTTCCAGGCATCTTATTGGGCCAGTAGAGTTTGGCCAGCCGCTCTGGGGGGGCTATACAGTAGGCCCCACCCAGTTATGCAATACCCATTGTACCAAAGAGTACCGTGTTGCACCCGTCTGTCTGTCTGTCTGTCTGTCTGTATCCCTTTTATGCTCCATATATCATGGAGTTCCGTGTCAGGCATGGCCAAATATGTAGTCTATGCCAGTCTATGATGTCATGTTGACGACGTCAGCGTACTCCATCTATGGGGATTTGCAGGCTTATCTGCATTTTCTGGGAGATCCGCAGACTTCCCAGTTCCCACTCAGGTCCTCGGCGATACACACACACACACACACACACACACACAGAGTTTAACGTCGGTCGGTCCCGCGCACATGTTTTTCAAAACACTTTTTTTTCCCTCCAGCATAAGATATCCGCTTTCAAAATGGTCTGCCGCGTCCGACCACAAAAACAATTTATGCTTTGGGTAAATCCCAGCATGGCAAATTGGCCGGTGCCTCCAGAGACTTCTCCTCCAGACACAGCAATATTATATTATGAATAATCCCATTAATAATTTTTGGAACCTCCAATGATGATCGTCTCTCAGTCATGTTGGATGTGAGTGATCTGTTGAACATGCTGTCCTGTAAATGCAGTTGTATCTGTTCATGCTGTGTGCAGAGAACCTCCATACTAGCCTCTTAAACTGAATAAAGCCATCGCCTGCGGCAAGGATTTAGTCCAGGTTGTTGTCGGTCTGAAGTGCAATCCCTTTCTGCGCTCTTTAGATAGAAATACACCAACAATATGCCTGACTACACCCCATTTTAAATCCAATATGCCCATGGGTGCACAGATACTGTGGGCTCAAGTACTTACACAATGTGGGTACTGGGCGTGAAAATGATAACGGCTTTGATTGTAATCTAGCAAAGGAACTTGCACTGATTCTTTTGCGCAGGGTATCCTCTCTGTCTCTCTTATTTCCCCGCTTCTCTTTCTCTGTCTCTCATTCTCTCTTTGTCTCTCTCTCTCTCTCTCTCTCTCTCTCTCTCTCTCTCTCTCTCTCTCTCTCTCTCTCTCTCTCTCTCTCTCTCTCTCTCTCTCTCTCTCTCTCTCTCTCTCTCTCTCTCTCTCTCTCTCTCTCTCTCTCTCTCTCTCTCTCTTTGTCTGTCTCAACTCAAGTTCTGTTCTGCCTGTATTGTCAACTCTCATTATCTCTATTGTGTGACTGTATATATATATATATATAATATGCATTATAACATGGTGTAATGAGAACAATATTGGGGGAATGTCTAATTGGGTGTGGCTGATCTGTTTCTGCTGTCTGTCTGTGTCAATGTGCGTGGCGGGTTCAAAAGGATTCCATACAAAAAAACGTCTTCCTTTTTCAAGCGGCCTTGATGCTTCCGTGTCAGACTGTCTGTGACTCTGTGTTATGATGTGTGTGTGTGTGTGTGTGTGTGTGTGAATGAATGTGTGTGTGTGTGTGTGTGTGTGTGTGTGTGTGTGTGTGTGTGTGTGTGTGTGTGTGTGTGTGTGTGTGTGTTACAAAGACAGCTAAGCAACCAGAGAGCGAGAGAGAGAGAGACCTTGCCTCGGGTATCTTCTACATTTTAAGATTCAAGATAAATCTTTTACATCCCATTATACAATTGTAAGAGTACAATTCTTGGATTTCAGCTCCTTAACATTGCAGCAACAAGAAGAAAAGCAGCAAACTACTAAATCCTAGGTACCTTACATTTATATACAGTATACTTACTGTAAGTGATTTATGCACCACATACACTATCTATCTGTTCACAACCAATCTCAAACAGATCAGCATCATATTTCTTGTGCATGCATTGCTGCCAGCAGGCCAAGGACCAAGAGTCTCAAATATGTTTCAAATTAATCGCTGACGTGTGTACATTTTCAAATGTATTTATCAGAGAGCAATCGTCTCTCCGGGCTATGGGATAAACATTTCCAGGCTTTGGATCGGCACTAAGCATTCACAGATATAATTATGCATGATGAGCAGGGTTGCCGCATAACACACACACACGCACGCACACGCACTCACACGCGCACAAACACACACAAACACACCCTATGCTTACTTGCAATACATGCTTGTGTTTTCCACACACATGCCCATATGCAGAGAGAGAGAGAGTTTTCCAGCCCTCTGTCAGACAGCATGAGGCTGCTTTCATGTGCGTGATGTTAGTAATCTCTGAGGAAAAAATACGGAATTTGGGGGCGCCCGCTGGCCTTGTGGTCCAGCCCAGGCACATATAGGTTCTGGCCTGACAGCACGTCACGTGGTCTCCGAAAGGGATTGGTCTGTGGAATGGAATATTTTCATCTTGAGGTACTTTTGTCTCTTAAGTAAAGAGATGTAATGCGCACTTTCACCTCGCTAAAGAAAAGCTCGATGATGTTCTGGCATGCACTGCATTTCATTTGGCTGTTAACGTGAAGCGTGACTCATTCAGTATGCAAGATCAACCACCAATATTTTAGAAACGTAAATACAATTTTTAAAACTGAAGTTGACTCATTGACTGCCAGATTTATTCCCTGGCTGTGTTTAGCCATGCGCTGCCAGCCTTCTTTCGTATTTCAGCTCAACTTTTAAGTAGTCACAGAATATTCATCTTCACTACGATCGCATCCCCGACCCGTTGACAATCCGAGAGACATTCGCTGCACGTTTGCAAAAAAACAAACGAACAAAAAGAAAAGTGCAAAAGGTGTAAAACTTTGTTCAATAGTTAAGAGTCCATTGAAAATGTAATGTTTGGTCACCACTGGAGTGGAACGATAGTTCTCAGTCAGTATCAGACATTCTCATTCGATGTCAGGGTTTGCAATAGTAGGCCATACAGGCCTGTAGAGCGTCGCAGTCCCGCCCCCTTTCATGACGACGCCAGGCCCAGGAAATGAATCCCAATGCATTTTTCCCATAGACATTCAAAATAATATTTATCGAAAGAACTTTTAAGCGTCGTACGGAGCCAACTGGAGTCGTGACAAATCATGACAACAAACACAATATTTTTTTCTACTTTCTAATTCTTTGTTTGGCCCAAAACATTAGTGTTTATTGTCATGATTTGTCACGACAAGAGTTGGCTTTGTCCGCGGCGTAAACGCCTTTAAATAAATACTTTCTGAAAAAGTCTATGAGGAAAATGAACTGGGATTTCTTTTGCAGGTCTCTCGAGGCGGGACTGCGACGCTCTATCTACACAACATGTAACATCTGTGAGCCATGAATAACAATAGCATACGGTAGTGTAGGCTACAACAGTGATCAACAGTTAGTACAGTACAGTAATGACATGGATAGATACAGTCGTACATGTATCTGCTAACTACTATCACATGCTTGATGCTTCCAAATAAAAAGCAAATTCACCAAAAACAACACAACACATCACTCCAAAACGTACACAACTCATCTACATGTTTTAAAGAGCCCCGGTGACTGTAAACAGTAGGGCCTTTGATGAGAACTCCGAAATAAACAACACACTGTATGAGCAGTCAGTCTGTAACCATGAAAGGCAATTTAAACTGCCTGGAATCTTGCTTCCTCGCTCGTGGTGTCACTGAGGTACAAAGTGTAGGTGTAGTTATATAAAAAAGGCAGTTGGCAGTACTTTACTTTCATATAGCGTATGGTGTATTTGTTTGTTTACTGTTGCTGTAAACCAAGACCTGTGACAGCCTGACAGATAAAGAGAAACAACTGTGGTTGACATTGAGTGAGCTTATAGTACTGTATGTGCACGTTGATATTCTGATAGTATTTGGTTTACTCAGGTCTTTACTGCAAGTAGGCACGGCACCTTCAAGATGCTTTGAAAATAACCTCTCTCAACAAATTAAAGTACTTTTGCACAGGTCTGAGCGAGTTTCTTCAGTAGACGGCCTTAATCACATTATTGTGTCGAGAATGTGGGTCACTTCATGAATGTTGCAGACTCAGGCAGCCAGTAGCACAGGCTAGTGTGACGTTCCCATTTAACCTCTGTGCCCTAATTACTTTCCTGCTTTGTTGCTCAAGTGTTTACATGTGTCCTACTCTTCTCCCTTCTGGCTCCAAAACTGTGGAATGCACTTCCCATTGCAGTCAGAACTGCAGCATCACTCCCAATCTTCCGCCGTAGTCTGAAAACCCACCTTTTTAGACTCCATCATGGCCCATAGCACTTACCCCACCCCCTTAGATAGCATTTCTGTAGACTTAGATAGCATCTGATACAGACTTATAGCATGTTATGTAGACGGCACTATAATTGCATTGTATATAGTCATAGCACGCCATAGTACATATGTATAGCATAGTAGTATATATATATAGTTTATATGTATAGTCTCATACTATAGATATTCCACTGTTACTTTCTTAGCTTACGCATGTTTTATGATAAATGCTTTTGTGATGTATTCCCATGCTTTTGTTCTTGATTATTGTAAATCGCTCTGGATTAAGAGCGTCTGCTAAATGCCTAAATTGTAAATTGTAAATTGTCCTATAGTTTCATAATATTTTACTTATAACTTCAAATCTAACTTTGAAGAGATGTGACTACTAGGACTGTATATGTAATACGTACTCTTGTCTCCGTGTGCTTACTTATTCCACGGCAATTCATAGTACTGTAATATGTAATGTCACAATTACAAACAATTGTGGCCTTGCTTTACATGTACTAATGGCAGCGTCTGTAAAATCACTCTGTATTACCTTCTTCTTCTTTGGTCTCCGTCATACCGGATGGATCTCCAACACAACATGTTCAGCCTAAGATACTATTTAGATTAGACATGCATTTGGCATTTTGCAATTCAAATAGTATTCATTGATTTCAAATCATCATTATCACTCCACGGCAGGATAATGTGTCTGTGTGTGTCTAGTGCCTCATATACCAATAATCCCATCAGTGTCATATTATAGCAGCAGGCCAATAAGCTCAAATCAACAATGTAATGTAATGTATTGTAATGACAACAAGACAACAATGGCATTATCGTCCCTCCAGGCTATAGCATAAGCATCCCCGCCGTGAACTAGCCAACTACTACAGGATGTTTCTGTCCTGTCTCTCCGGCTTATAGCGGAGCTGGCCAATTACAGACATTAGCTTGCCGTTGCAAGCCGACTTTAGAATAAGCACCAAAAACATACTGTGTATACATTTAGAAATGTGACAGCATACACCACAACTGCCAAACTAACTATGAGTCATAAATCAGTTCAGAGTTGGAGCTAGGTATGGAGCGTCACAGTCCCACCCCCTCGAGAGAACCGGAAAATAAATCCCCGTTCATTTTCCTCTTTTCAGAAAGTATTTATTTAAAGACGTTTTACGCCGCGGACAAAGCCAACTCTTGTCGTGACAAATCATGACGACAAACACAATTCTTCGGGCCAAACAAAGAATTGGAAAGTAGAAAAAAACTGCAGGTTGCGACGCAACTTTTTTTGTTGTTTTTCTTCTTTGTAATTATTTGTTTGGTCCAAAATATTGTGTGTGTTGTCATGATTTGTCACGACAAGAGTTGGCTTCGTACGACACTTATAAGGTCTTTAAATAAACACGTTTTGAAATGTCTATGGGAAAAATGCATGGGGATTCATTTCCTGGGCCTGGCGTCGTCATGAAATGGGGCGGGCCTGCGACGCATTAGGGCAAAGTTTTACAGTGTACTATAGCGTCCCATTCTAGTATGTTCACGTTGCTGTTCTATAGGATTTGATACCTGTACTCCAGTCCTTACTAGTGGTGGATTGTTGTTGCTGGTTTAAGATCTGTACTAATGGAACTAAAGGTTTCATTCTGCAACGCAGGAAAAGAGAGCATCCCCAACCCAAACCCGGGCAAGGTGCTGAATAAAAGTGTACAGAATAAATTTAAACAAAGGGCTGTGCCCGCACACCGAGGGCTCCAATGCGACAGATGTCTTTATTGCACCATTAAAGTGACTGTGACGTTTCCAGCACAAGGCCTTCCCTCAGCTGCAACACACCCATTTCAACGGTTAAAATACAGTATGAACACCTGTCATCAGCCAACGACTGATGCTTAATTACATGCCATTCCATTCTATTCATTTATGTATAACTAATGTATTTGGTTGTCTCGAATACTCAACTTGTCACCGGAGGTAAGGAGAGGAATAGAGGAGGCATGCCATGCCATGCCATGCCATGCCATGGCAGTTCTTTTACTGTAATATGGAGCTTTTAGAAAATCCTCTTTCATCTCTTCACTGCAGAAAGAAAGAGGGAGGCAGGTGGGGGGCAGATTTGCATACTGATATCAGAGATTCGCACCCACGTGTGTGTATATATATATATATATATATATATATATATATATATATATATATATATATATATGCGTGCATATACAGTGTGTTTTAAATATAAATATAAATATTAAAAATAAATATATATACAGTATATATATATACATACATACAGGCCTAGTATATATAGGTGTCTAGCTGTGTACTACTGTGTCTCAAAGTGTACAGTCAGTGTGTGCTGCATGCATTCAGAATGTGAATTCATAGCATAGTATAATTAACAGGTGCTACTGTAGGAGGGGATGCCGTTTCAATGCCAACGCTTGATTTAGCTGTGATCCAATGCACCCAAAAAGTGTCTCCTAGTATATGTAGACATACTATACTCTAGTAACAACTGTTGGCCAGAAATAAAGGACACAGGTTCCTCCTTTCTTCCTCTGAGCTAAACTTATAACTCGGGACGATCTCGAATCGATCCCATGCTGGCATGATGGTTGTTGTACTGTATTAACCCATTTTGACCTGAGATTTTGACCAGATTCAAGAAATGTCTTCTACATCCTGACGGTTTTCTGAAAAAGCTATGTTTCTATGTCAGTCGTTCTTTTTGATTTTTCTAAAAATAGCAGACTTACAAGCCCCGATACCGAACTGTTGTTTAAATATGTGTTTTCAGCTGGTAGAATAAATAATCGTGTAGGACGGTCTGAAGCATATCTCTCATCTCTTCATCTCACGTCTCTCCGATGAGGTCATGTAAGAGTGCTGTCTTTTCTTCCTTTAATCTCCCGAGGGACTGTTCCAAGGTCCCGCTGTGTGCGTGTGCGTGTGTGTGCGTGTGTGTGTGTGTGTGTGTGTGTGTGTGTGTGTGTGAGTGAGTAACTGTGTGTGTGCGCGCATGTTGTTTATAAGAGCTTGTAACTTCCAGGAGAGAAAAAAGATGCACTCCTCTCTGCCCCCTCGCCACCTCATATTTTCCTCACTCTCTCTTTCTTGTGCTTTCTGCTCCATCTTTTGCTCTCTGTCAGCACTGCTGTCAGAATATTCCCCAGGCACTTAGAGAGAGATTGTATATGTGTAGAATGTGTCTATACGTTTGCGTGTGTGATGAAGGATCTTTGAAGAACAAAGGAGGATGTGTGAGTGTGAGATGTACAGTATTGTGTGTGTGTGTGTGTGTGTGTGTGTGTGTGTGTGTGTGTGTGTGTGTGTGTGTGTGTGTGTGTGTGTGTGTGTGTGTGTGTGTGTGTGTGTGTGTGTGTGTGTGTGTGTGTGTGTGTGTGTGTGTGTGTGTGTGTGTGTGTGTGTGTGTGTGTGTGTGTGTGTGACTGTGCGTGTGCGTGTGCATTGGTAGCACTTATTGTTTTGTATAGAGACAGCTGTGTCCGTGGCAAACTTTAGATTTTCCTTTTTACACACCATTATAAAGTTCTTATTTTGATCATAATACCCAATTGCTGAATGTCAAGTCTCCAGGGTTTCTCCAGAATATGTACAGTATGGCACTGATTCACTGCGACACTATGGCACGTTAGTCCAAATAGTACTAGTGGTTCTCAAGTGGTTCATTTGCAAGGAGCCCCATAGTAACTCTGAGAGTGTACACATGGAACCAAATGGACCCGTATAGTGTCAGGACAGCTCAGAAGTATAGGACCCCTATATATGCAGAACACAAACTCAGGAAACCATGCACCGCTGTCGAATTCAGTCACACAGGAACAGAGATAAAAACACAACCGGTGAGAGAGTGAACTAAAGAAAATGAAAAGAGTCACAGTGAAACGTATAGGGTCCATTTGGTTCCATTTGTACACTACACTGTCAGAGTTACAGACCTTTTATGGTCTTTATGTGTTTCTGGTGATATTATTTTGTGTCCGTGGCAAAAATTTAATTTTGACAAAAAAAAGTCTACCACAAGCCAACATGGCGATGACCCCTGGACAGGATATACAACACACATGCATTAACTCTCCTCTCTCTCCCCTCTCTCTCCCCTCTCGCACTCTATTCTCACTCTCCTCTCCTCCAGGTAAGGGGGGTCACCATGGTTGCCTCCTCCACTCCCCCTAACCTCCTCCCCTCTCCGTCCCTCTTCCTCCTCATCCTCTACCTCCTCCCTCTCTCCCTACCGGCGTCTTCCTCCTCCTCCTCTCCTCCTCCTTCCTCTCCCACCTCTCCTTTTCTCTCCGCTTCTCTGGAGAAAGGCGCCCCTTTGAACCACCTCCTGTTGGACAAGGTGACCGGTCAGCTGTATGTGGGCGGCGTCAACTTCCTGTACCACCTGTCGCCGGAGCTCCGCCTCCTCTCCGCCGGGTCCACCGGGCCGCGGTTGGACAGTCCGGAGTGTCTGCCTCCCATCGTGCAGCGGGAGTGTCCGTCGGCCAGGAAAACGGACAACCACAATAAGATCCTCCTGCAGGAAACCACGGGGGGGGACCTGATCCTGTGTGGCTCCGTCTACCAGGGGACCTGCGAGAGGAGGTGAGGCCGTTTGTCTGTCTTTGGGTCTTTGGATCGTTATCCTATGAACCCATTTGAAAACTCTCCTTTCATTGGCAATGGCATGTAATGTTTGTGTTAGCACAAACAAGCCGATTTGCTCAGACACAAATTACGTAAATTCTTGCAACTTTAACCCATTCTGACCTGAGATCAGATTAAAAGAAATGTCAGTCGTTCTTCGATTTTTCAAAAATAGCAGACCTAAAGCATAACATGATGCTAACACCCATTCCCGTTCAGAATGGGTTAAGGGTTTAAGTGGTTAAATAAAGCCATGACATAATATGAATAATAATATGACATAATATGAATGTTAACCCATTTTGGGCAGGAACCCCTTTTGGTGTTTTAAACATCTCCTCTCCTCTCCTCTCCTCTCCTCTCCTCTCTAGATCTCACTCTAATGTATCTCAGGTTCTCTATCGGACGGACTCTCCTGTCGACACTCAGTATGTCGCCGCCAACGACCCCCGCGTTTCCACCGTGGCCGTCGTCATAACAACCAACGGGCACGGAGGAGGAGGAGGCAAACCTCCGGCGGCGTCGGGAGGGCTGCGGCTGATGCTGGTGGGCCGCGGCTACACCAGCAAGGGTCCCGGAGACATCCCGCCCATCACGGCCCGGCGGCTGTCGCCGGTCCTGCCGCCGCGCCGGTCCTTCTCCCAGGAGGAGGAGCTGGGGAAGCTGGTGGTGGGAAGCTACTCCGAGTACAACAACCACTTCCTGAAGGCCTTCACCCACAACGCCCACGTGTACTTCCTGCTGCTGCGCCGCGACAAGAAGGAGTACAGCAGCTTCGTCTCGCGCGTCTGCGAGTCCGACCGGAGCTTCTACTCCTACGTGGAGCTGCCTCTCCTCTGCGAGGGCGGCTACAACCTGGCCCAGGGGGCGGGGCTGGGCACGCACCTGGGCAGGCCCTCGCTGTTTGTCGCCATGGCCACGGGGCAGGCGTCGACGCCCGTGGCCACGGGCCGCTCGGCGCTGTGCGTCTACGGGATGGAGGAGGTGGACGCCATGATGAGGAGGGCGCAGGAAGTCTGCTACACGCAGGCGGGGAGAGGAAGCGACGAGCAGGAAGAGGCATACATCGAATACGCTGTGTCATCTAAATGCCTCCGACTGCCCAAGGTACACGCACACACACACACACACACACACACAGACACACACACGCAAGCACACACACACGCAAGCACACACACACACGCCTGCACGCACACACACACACGCACACACACACCCTCACTCTCACTGTTCCTGTTTCAGTGTTACTTTGTGTAACAGACAGTGTTTGTTTTATGCTGTGTGTGTTTTAACAGGTGTTAGAGTTATGTAAACTGGATGCAGTTGGCCAAGTTTGGCAGAATGTGTTTCCTGATGACATCACAAATGCCAGGCACAGAAACGAGTGAAAATACCATTCATTCTCTGCATTGAGAATTTTATTATCAACCCACGATGTCATAACAATCCAATGTAGTCGACTCACCCACCTGTCCTCCGTGTGCAATCGATCTAGTTTTAAGAAAAACATGTTTTTTTGTATGCGTGATCTCATGGAGAAATGCTTCACTATACCTACACGATCCTAAAGTGTTGCAGAGACGGCTCTGATTAGTGGAGCTCACTTTACCCTGGAGGGGTTACCGCCTCAGTGAATATCATAATCACCTGGATTTCAGTTACGCTAGGTCACATTGTCCGGAGACTGGATCGTACTTCGTTGTCAAGAATTACCAAAAAAATGTGCGCGGGGAGGAATCAATTGGCATAACGACTTAGGGCTGGGTGCAATAACCGCAATATCGCCATACCGCCGGTATGTAAAGCATACCGTGGTATCGGGTTCATTACCGCGTAAAAAATAATAATTATATATATATATATATAAAAAAAAATTTTATGAAATGAAAAGTGTATCATAATAAACAGTGACGCTCAGTCAGTCTAATCATGCCAGCAACACAACACCAGAGGGAGTTCAAAAAACCATGTGCAACCCAGATTCGGCACAAACAAGGATTGATTGATTGATTGATTTAAATATTTATTAACAGTTTGCAGAATTACACTACATTTCAAGCACAACTCAATACAAAGACTGTTAACTGCAAGTGGACACTTGTTTACAAGAGGGTCCACCTAAATTAATTTCACTCCTATGCCACAAAAATGTGGAACGCCCTACCAACTGTCATTAAGACATGTAAATCCCTTGACTCCACCCACCTCCACCCACCCCTTTCCCCCCTCACTGTATACGTTTTTCCCCTTTTTACCTCCTTTATGATGATTTCCTGTTTTTGGCTTTATAGAAGTGCATAGTGTACAAAATGAATTTAAAATGGTGGACCCTCTTGTAAACAAGTGTAATGCTTTATGGCAGGGGTATTCAATTAGATTAGGCCGGGGGTCACAACTGTAGAATGATTGTGTGTGGGGGGCCGCACAGTGTGCGCGCGAAGCGCGGAAATTTGTGGGTTCTCAAAATGCTTTTTTTGCTCAAACACAAAGATTTATGTATATTTCCGCACAGTAATGAGCAGGATAATAATTATGTCTAAACAGGTATATGCTACCTTAGAATAGATGTAGGCCTAGACCTATTTGACAGTGCATAAACAGCATTGCTTTGACATTAACGACCATCATCTGGACGGACACACACTCACACACACACACTCACTCTGCTGTGGGCAGTTCAGAAACCCTTCCACGACCACCAGTGACATCATCGTTAGGCAGATTGTTTTTTTAAAGATATTTTTTTTGCGGCTTACGCCTTTTATTGATTTTTTTAAGGGACAGATAGTAGGCTGACAGGAAACGGGAGAGAGATGGGGGGATGACATGCGGTAAAGGCCGTGTCGGGTTCGGGAGTCGAACCCGCGGCACACCGCGACTGGATCACCAGTCCGGTGCCCAGACCGTTACGCTACGGCCTGGGCCGGCAGATTGTTTTTTAAACAAGATTTATTTACGTGAGAATAGTTTATCAGACTATAAAGATCAGATTACATAGAACAGTGATTCCCAAAGTGGGGTTCGGGGTCCGGGGACCCCCAGGGTCCTTGAGGCAGTTCCAGGGGGTCCCCAGGGAAATGATGGTTTGGAACCAAATGGACCCTTATGGGTCTGTAACTCTGAGAGTGTACAAATGGAACCAAATGGACCCTAACAGGGTTTATTATCGTGAGAATGATGGTTTCCATTTTCGCATTGCAACTTTTCAGGACTAGAAAGCCTGCAGTTTCTATTAGCTTGGATTCTCCATTGATGTCACTGTTGGGTGGGTTTCTGAACTGCCCACAGCCCTCCTATGTGACACAGACCGAGTAGAAAAAAACGTGCCATTTTATCATGATTATTAGTGAGGATTATTATTATTATATGAAGATAGGTTGAAAAGTGATCCTTTAATGATTACCGTCATTATGGTAATCTCACAATTAATATCGCACACACCATACCTGTAACTTTTATTAGCCCTCTTATTATTCCCCCCCCCCAAAAAAAAAAACATTTTTTTATTTTTTATTTTAAAAAAATGGGGGGGGGGTAATTACCGTATGGGGGCCGGCAATAACCGCGGTAATAAAAATCCCCTACCGCCCCAGCCCTAAACGACTACATTGTATATATATATATATATATATAACACATTACATGTATTCACACTTTCACCGCTGGAAAAGGAAAGCAGTCCTACGGTCCAACACCCTAACTCAAAACCCAATCCCAAACGTATACCCTCACAGGAAGGTTCGTTTTGACCTGCCATGGTTTAGTTAGTTGTAACCGGCAGCGCATGTCGGGAGCGACGGCGAGTAATAATGCCTGTCAGACTGATAGTATGTGGAACAAACGTTATGCGCCCCATGAGACCTCACCCCAAGTGAAGGAGTCCAAGTATCCCAAGGGGGGTCTTGTTCGTGAGTGAGGTGAGGGGAGGACAGGCCGGGAGATCCGCCGGTAGAATTGAACCGAGTGAAGCGCGGTATTCTGTTCGCTGTATCGCCTGCTGTGAACTTTGTGAGGAAGAGAGCGGCTGAGCCCAGAAGGCAAAATCTCTTTGATATCCCTCAAAAAGTTTTTCAGAGAAGTACTGCTTATAACTCCCAAATGGTGTGGACTGCAGACTCGCAAAATAAATGAAATCCGGACCTAAAGGCACTCCTCCGTCCTAAAAGGGTGATCAGACCCTGATGACTTTCAGTTTGATACGCGTTGATCATTATTGTTGTCTCGCTCAAAATAAACCTTTTCGATTTTTTTATAGATTTTTTTTTCTTAACCCATTTTGGGGCGGGAACCCCTTTTGGTGTTAGCATTATGTTATGCTTTAGCTATTGAAAAATAGGTCTGCTATTTTTGAAAAGTCGAAGAACGACTGACATAGAAACATGGCTTTTTCAGAAAACTGCAGCGCTTCCTTCTCTCTTCTTTTTCTCTCGATGTACTCTCGATGTTACTCTTTGTTCCTATACTCTCTCACCTATATGTACCTGTTAGTCTTTGTTCCTACTCTCTCACCTATATGTACCTGTTAGTCTTTGTTCCTATACTCTCTCACCTATATGTACCTGTTAGTCTTTGTTCCTACTCTCTCACCTATATGTACCTGTTAGTCTTTGTTCCTACTCTCTCACCTATATGTACCTGTTAGTCTTTGTTCCTACTCTCTCACCTATATGTACCTGTTAGTCTTTGTTCCTACTCTCTCACCTATATGTACCTGTTAGTCTTTGTTCCTACTCTCTCACCTATATGTACCTGTTAGTCTTTGTTCCTATACTCTCTCACCTATATGTACCTGTTAGTCTTTGTTCCTATACTCTCTCACCTATATGTACCTGTTAGTCTTTGTTCCTACTCTCTCACCTATATGTACCTGTTAGTCTTTGTTCCTATACTCTCTCACCTATATGTACCTGTTAGTCTTTGTTCCTACTCTCTCACCTATATGTACCTGTTAGTCTGTGTTCCTATACTCTCTCACCTATATGTACCTGTTAGTCTTTGTTCCTACTCTCTCACCTATATGTACCTGTTAGTCTTTGTTCCTACTCTCTCACCTATATGTACCTGTTAGTCTGTGTTCCTACTCTCTCACCTATATGTACCTGTTAGTCTTTGTTCCTATACTCTCTCACCTATATGTACCTGTTAGTCTTTGTTCCTATACTCTCTCACCTATATGTACCTGTTAGTCTTTGTTCCTATACTCTCTCACCTATATGTACCTGTTAGTCTTTGTTCCTATACTCTCTCACCTATATGTACCTGTTAGTCTTTGTTCCTATACTCTCTCACCTATATGTACCTGTTAGTCTTTGTTCCTACTCTCTCACCTATATGTACCTGTTAGTCTGTGTTCCTACTCTCTCACCTATATGTACCTGTTAGTCTTTGTTCCTATACTCTCTCACCTATATGTACCTGTTAGTCTGTGTTCCTATACTCTCTCACCTATATGTACCTGTTAGTCTTTGTTCCTACTCTCTCACCTATATGTACCTGTTAGTCTGTGTTCCTACTCTCTCACCTATATGTACCTGTTGGTCTTTGTTCCTATACTCTCTCACCTATATGTACCTGTTAGTCTTTGTTCCTATACTCTCTCACCTATATGTACCTGCTAGTCTTTGTTCCTACTCTCTCACCTATATGTACCTGTTAGTCTTTGTTCCTACTCTCTCACCTATATGTACCTGTTAGTCTTTGTTCCTATACTCTCTCACCTATATGTACCTGTTAGTCTGTGTTCCTATACTCTCTCACCTATATGTACCTGTTAGTCTTTGTTCCTACTCTCTCACCTATATGTACCTGTTAGTCTTTGTTCCTACTCTCTCACCTATATGTACCTGTTAGTCTTTGTTCCTACTCTCTCACCTATATGTACCTGTTAGTCTTTGTTCCTACTATCTCACCTATATGTACCTGTTAGTCTTTGTTCCTACTCTCTCACCTATATGTACCTGTTAGTCTGTGTTCCTACTCTCTCACCTATATGTACCTGTTAGTCTTTGTTCCTATACTCTCTCACCTATATGTACCTGTTAGTCTTTGTTCCTACTCTCTCACCTATATGTACCTGTTAGTCTTTGTTCCTACTCTCTCACCTATATGTACCTGTTAGTCTTTGTTCCTATACTCTCTCACCTATATGTACCTGTTAGTCTTTGTTCCTACTCTCTCACCTATATGTACCTGTTAGTCTTTGTTCCTACTCTCTCACCTATATGTACCTGTTAGTCTTTGTTCCTACTCTCTCACCTATATGTACCTGTTAGTCTTTGTTCCTATACTCTCTCACCTATATGTACCTGTTAGTCTGTGTTCCTATACTCTCGCACCTATATGTACCTAGGGGTGGGTCCCAAAACTCGGGACCAAGTATGTACCGAACCGAACGTGCCTGGGTACCGGGTACCCATTACAATAATTAAATTTCGGTTCTCTCTATCGGTTCCCACAGACACGCGGTCACACGCTATTTATTTATTTTCTACCCTTTTAATAGAAGCGCAGGGAACAGAGCTGATCTACAAGCCTACACCGCGTTGCATCAGCGACGCGTTGTGGGCTTGTGGCTTGCAGAGGCGGGGCTATTTCTCTGCATGGAGTTGTCGAGGAGTGTAGAGACAGAGAGACGCGCGGTGCAGAGAAGCATTGAAGCTACATCATTATTAAAGTTTCTTAAACGTAATTTTCAAGTGAAGTTTATGGGAGGAAACTTTTAAGAGAGGGGACAGGAGTCTTGTGCCCTGCTGCCTGAGTTGCCTCACTGCATGATCATGCATGTGCGCTGCACAGCATTGAATCAACATCAACCCACCTCGGATGCGTGTGTGTGTGTCTGTGTGTGTGATCACGGCGTAGGGTCCAGACTCCAGAGGCTCAATTAGTTTAGACTAATTAATTAAACTAAACTCTAATTAACTTTAGAGCTTGCAGTCGAACTGTCGAAGAGAGGTGTCGAAAAAACAAGAAAAACAACAAATTATAGCCTACTCTGGCAGCATGCACATTTCTGCAAGCCGCCTTTGTTTTCAATGATCCCACC
>NC_139705.1:7245841-7248341 GCF_964188405.1 Protomyctophum parallelum
ACCTGTTAGTCTGTGTTCCTATACTCTCTCACCTATATGTACCTGTTAGTCTTTGTTCCTACTCTCTCACCTATATGTACCTGTTAGTCTTTGTTCCTACTCTCTCACCTATATGTACCTGTTAGTCTGTGTTCCTACTCTCTCACCTATATGTACCTGTTAGTCTTTGTTCCTACTCTCTCACCTATATGTACCTGTTAGTCTTTGTTCCTACTCTCTCACCTATATGTACCTGTTAGTCTTTGTTCCTACTCTCTCACCTATATGTACCTGTTAGTCTTTGTTCCTACTCTCTCACCTATATGTACCTGTTAGTCTTTGTTCCTATACTCTCACCTATATGTACCTGTTGGTCTGTGTTCCCACTCTCTCACCTGTATCCCATTCTGACCTGAGATCAGATTCATACGAGGTTTCCGCCGGACACACACTGGTCTGATGAACCCATTCTGACCTGAGATCAGATTCTGGAAATGTCAATCGCTTCGCTTCGATTTTTCAAAAATAGCAGACCTACAAGCTCGTATCGCGCCACTCGGTGGCGCGATATGAGCTTGTAGATCTGCTATTTTTCAATAGCTAAAGCATGACATGATGCTGACACCAAAATGGGTGCCCGTTCAGAATGGGATATGTACCTGTTAGTCTTTGTTCCCACTCTCTCACCTATGGTCGTGTGATGACCAAAAGAACTATAGATTGCGGAATCAAGCGGCCAGTTTATCTCAGGCAGGTGCAGCTGGCAGCTTCATTCATTCATATACCTCTCCCCTCAGGGAGAGGCTAAGAAAAACCAGTCAACCGGGAGAGAGTGCAGGGAGTGGAGCCGCCGCATGCTCCATTACGTGGAAAGGAGACACTTAAAGTGGTTCAGGGGCATCTAGTGGTAGTCCCCCTAGGGAGGTCCCCGGGGCAGCCCAGCCCCCCCCCCCCCGCTGGGAGGAGGCCCCTGGGGGCCACACCATTTCTCTTCATAGTCTTGTTGTCCCTTTCATACTGCTTTGGCCGCGTCTTGGCCAGGTCTCACTTGTAAATATGAGGTCTCTCTAACCTCATTGTTGCTCTCCTGGTGAGATAAAGGTTACATGCATTATGTACGGACCAAGGAGCAGGCGGTGGGGATTATACATCTCCATGCTGGCCCTGGAAAACGCTGCACTCTGCATCACAATGATGCCTGCTGTTGGTGTACAGTGCCAGTGGTACTGTACTTACAATCTTAAGGTATTCTTACTTTACTGGAGTATTTCCAATTTTCTGTACTTTTACTTCTACTCCACTATATAATGTAATATAATATAATGAGGAAAATATTATACTTTTTACTCCACTACAATTATTTGAAAAGTTTAGTTACTACTAGTTATATTGCTTTGTAGATTATTAAAACACGTGAGTATACTTTTTTCCATCATCATAGCTATGAGCTTGTAGGTCTGCTATTTTTGAAAAAAATCGTAAAAATGCGGCACAAATCTTTGAATATATATTCTTTCAGAGCGAACTTTTTTTTTTTTTTTCGACGTCGGGCCTATGGAGGTCTGTAGTAGCAGCAGCTGTCCTCAGAGTCTCCTACTACTGGTTCAGGAGCACAAAGTTATGTCCAAACCTTACATGTTCCCAGGGAGTGTGACCTTAATACCACCCTGCTCCTCTGTGTGTGTGTGTGTGTGTGTGTGTGTGTGTGTGTGTGTGTGTGTGTGTGTGTGTGTGTGTGTGTGTGTGTGGAGGATTACCAGTGATCAGCTGGAAAGTAAACAGCTGGAGATATTATCATAGGACAGCTGTCACTCAAACTCGCACACTGACATGTTGACCTATATAATGATACAGCGACACACACACACACACACACACACACACACACACACACACACACACACATGTAAACAACACGCACTTGCATTATCACACACAAGAACGCATGCAAGAACACACGCACACGTACAAGCACACACACACACACACACACACACACATGTAAACAACATGCACTTGCATTATCACACACAAGAACGCATGCAAGAACACACGCACACGTACAAACACACACACACACACACACACACACACACACACACACACACATACAGTACACATACACACACACACACACACAAACGTCTCACACATGTTTACAGCCTTCCCGTATACTGTGTGTGTGTGTGTGTGTGTGTGTGTGTGTGTGTGTGTGTGTGTGTGTGTGTGTGTGTGTGTGTGTGTGTGTGTGTGTGTGTGTGTGTGTGTTACAGAGACAGTATATAAGCTGTATTGCTGACAACCAGTCAGCCCTCATACCTCAGCTCACTCCTAATTTCCTGTCTCCCTGTCTGACATCCTGTCTGTCTCTGTGCAATTTCCTCTCGTTTCTGAGCCGCTGTCTCGTTGACCTCCGCTGCGTCTCTCTGTCTCCACCTGCTGGTGGTCCATGCTCACTACACCTCCAGCTCAGTGCGCAGTTCAGCGTGTTTACTTTCCTGCATCTCTCTGTCTCTCGTGT
>NC_139705.1:7255841-7350841 GCF_964188405.1 Protomyctophum parallelum
GATTGGTTTTCCTGGCTCTATGATTGGTCCTTGTTCTCATGCAGTACACAGGTCATTTCTGTTGTTTGACCAGATGCCTGATGAAAGTCAGATGACCAAAGAGAAATAATTAACGTATTGAAAAAATATTGTTACTAGTAGCAGTAGTAATAGTATTTTCTATTATAACACATGTGTGTCGTCTCCTCCTAGGTGACAATGACCGTGGGTCAGCTGCCCTCCCTCTCGGAGGCGGAGTCTCTGTCCTGTGCCTTCGGGACCCTCCCCCCTCAGCCTGCTGTCGTCAAGGGAACGAGCATCATCTGTCAATCACCCTCACCAGAGCTCCTCCCACCCAAACCAACAGGAAGTGGTGAGGACTCCAAAAGAAAATAATGATGTAGACTCGAGTCATGATTATGGGTTCACCTTTTCACTTGGAAATGTTGATGTTGCATGTTTTTGTTTCAAAATCACATAATATGAGATTATGAGCTGACGATGTGATATGTCTTGAATGGTTTGATTAAAAAAAAAAGAAAAAATGTGTTTGAATAAACAAAGAATTGTGCAAACTGATTTTCAAAATGAAAATAAGAGAAAGGTATTCCGTTCAGCTTGGTGTATATAAAACCAACAGTCTTAATCATAGACTGTTCAATGGAAGTTGCTCAGTGGCGCTTTGAAGCACCCGGAAGAACGCTATACTTCCGCATTTCACCACCAAATGTTGGTGGTCAGATGTGGAAGTGCAAACGAGCGCTCGATGTTAAACCCCAGCGGCACGCGGGGTTTCCTCATGCTAAATGCGGGGGCCTGTCTGCAGTTCCAGCTCTGACCACTACATCTCGCTGGCTTCAACGTTGGCCAGCCTTTCTGGGGAGCTTGGTCTTAATTAATAACTAAATTAAACGGTTTACTTCCTTGTTCCAGATCACATGACCCTGCCCGTGTCACTGATGTTTGGTCACGTGACCATCTCTCACATCAACATGACGTTCTACGACTGTGGAGCTATAGGGAGACTTAACAGCACCTCACCGTAATGCTCACACACACATGCATACAAATACATACCAAAGATTACAATATTATATTATATATATTCTGTAATGCATTACAACAACCCGCTTATCTCCTCTTCTCCAGGTGCATCGCGTGTGTCACCAGCATATGGTTGTGTAACTGGTGTCCACTTGACCAGCTTTGTACCCACAGCCGCAGCTGTCCAAACACACACATGATCCACAACCAGAGGGTAAGGCTGGCCTGTCTCACTCTGGCCCCTTTTCCACCAGGGTTGAACCGGTTCCATTCTTTTTTTCTCGTGCCTTATTTTGAACCAAATTAATTGGTTGAGGTCCCGTCATTGGTTCGGAACTGGAACCAAAATTATAAACCGTCCTAAAAAAGAAAGAACGGAACCAGTTCTAGAACCAAAGTTATGGTGTTGGTGGAAATGGAGCCTGTCTGTCTGTCTGTCTGTCTGTGTCTGTGTCTGTGTCTGTGCCTAAGAATCTCCGTCCGGCCAGTACAGTAGTTGAGGTTGGTAAATTGGCACACCCAGACGTCATCTTACCCAGCGCAGTGTTTCCTCCTAGCTCCATGCAGGTGATAATGAACTCTCAGTGCTGACAGTGTGAGTTGGAACTGTCACCGTGGATGTGTGTGTGGGTGTTTCAGCACTATTCCACTGACAGGTTTGACTAATGACAGCCTTATTACCTAACTGGCAAACAAACATCACATCCCCTTTATTCGGACGACGACATAGACTGGCTAGGCGCACAAAACAAACCGAAAATAAATTGCTGAAGTCAAACACAATATAGAGCCAATAAAAGCTTACGATGGCTTGTCATTTCCTTGGGACCACTTTTGCAGGCCATTGTTGGCGCCGGCTGTACCAATGCCGCTACCATGTGTCGAATTTAAATCCATCAGCCCAAGCCAACACATCACTTGCGTTGCAGATAAACATTAACGTTACCACCCTCAAATTAGAGGCCTTGCAGTCTGTGTATGACCGTCCACGCATTCGTATGGAAGGCAATGCTTGGCGGCAGTATAATTTAGACCAATTTAGACCAACGTTTTAGCCTGTGACCCAAAAGAGAAATCTTATGTCTCCCCGGCACCCAAACTCTTTAAACATTTGTTTTCTAATTTATGGATTTTTCTTTCTTCATGAAATTACTGGAAAAAAATCATTGAACTTTTTCTCAAGTCTTTGATTGCCACCAAAAACCTCCGGCACTCTTGGACACTGCCACCGCTATTACAGCGCTTTTACTTTACGGCAAAATCAGCTATCGCTAATCGTCTAAACTGACCTTTATCTTTCTTCAGAATCTAGTCATTTAGTATTCAGCCCTAAACATCCACGATTTGATCCATCAACGCAATCCGTGGCTCAATTCTGAGAAACACGCCTCTAAAGATCGCTGCGCACCATAACATTGAGTGGACATCTTGAGGGCAACACACAGCGATCCAAGCGTTAGCGTAGCGCCGGGGAACGCTGCTTTATGGTGGTGCCGTAAGTGTAGTGTCTGAATCAACGAAAAATCGCACTCGTGTGATTATCGTCATACATCACATTCTGTGCTCGGCCAATCGGTTGAGCACATTCCGTGCTCATACGTACACAGACACACAAAGCTGTGCATGGGATGGGGCTAGCACCCCTCAAAAACTACAAATTACGTCAATTACGTCAACGGTAAGAATCGACATTGTGATTTATTACGGCAATTACGGCAAGGCGGCGGTGGCTCAGGGGTAGACTGGCTGGATGGTAACTGCAAGGTTGCCAGTTCGAACCCGGGCTCCCCCAGAGTCAGTGTCGAAGTGTCCTTGAGCAAGACACTGAACCCCTAATTGCTCCTGATGTGCTGGTTGGTGCCTTGCATGGTTTCTTCCGCCATCGGTGTGTGTGTGTGTGTGTGTGTGTGTGTGTGTGTGTGTGTGTGTGTGTGTGTGTGTGTGTGTGTGTGTGTGTGTGTGTGTGTGTGTGTGTGTGTGTGTGTGTGTGTGTGTGTGTGTGTGTGTGTGTGAATGTAATGCACAATCTCTGTAAAGCGCGTTGGATAAAGGCGCTATATAAATGCACCATTTACCATTTAAGGGCATTCATGAAAATGTTTGCTTTTTTGGGGGAATATTTGTTGAAAATATATTGAGCTTTCTGACCTGTCTGTCTGTCTGTCTGTCTGTCTGTCTGTCTCTACCCATAGGCTCCTCAGTCTCTTGGACCTGCATCCTGTCCTGTCATTTATTCCCTGGGAGGCTCCTCGTTGGTTCCCATAGGCGTCTCCTCCTCCCTGGTGTTGCTAGGCAGAAATCTGGACATTTTCACCGTGAGCACGTTAGGATTCAAGTGACACTGTATTAAATGACCACTTTTCAACCTATCTTCGTATACTAGGTCCTCACTAATAATCATGAAAGAATGGCGCAATTATTTTCTACTCTGTCTGTGTCTCATAGGAGGGCTGTGGGCAGTTCAGAAACCGTCTTCGATGGGGAATACAAGCTTATAGAAACTGAAGGGTTTCTAGTCCTGAAAAGTAGCTTTTTGTAAAAAAATCTTGTTTAAAAAAAATCTGCCTAATGATGATGTCACTGGAAGACTGTTTCTAAATTGCCCACAGCCCTCCTATGAGACATGAATCAATTTTATCATGATTATTAGTGAGGACCTATTATATGAAGATAGGTTGAAAAGTGGTGAAGTGGTCCTTTAATGAATACAATAATAATGGATTATAGTCATTCTACGCAAAACCATGAATGGAGCGATATCACATAATGTACAAACTGTGTAGAATGAATGATAAAATATATTATATTATTATACCGGTATAGTAAGTTAACAAACTTCACTCTGTCATTCACTTTTTAGCCTTTAGGCAAGTTTTTTTTCCAAACCTCAGCTCTTTTCACTGGAACCGTGTGGGGGTGTGTGTGTGTGTGTGTGTGTGTGTGTGTCTCTGTGTCCGTGTGTGTGTGTGTGTGCGCGTGCATGTGTGTGCACGCGTGTGTAGGATCCAGCAGACTATGTGTGCGTCGTTGAAGTGGAGGGAACTCAGTTCAACCTGACAGCTGGCGTTAGACAAACACATGACACACACACCTTCACCTGCTCTCCTCATCAGGTAACACACACACGCACACGCACACACACACAGCACACACACACAAACACACACACACACACACACACACACACACACACACACACACACACACACACACACACACACACACACACAAACACACACACACACACACCCTCACCAGGTGACACACACAATCTAAGATATAACTTGAGATCAGACAGGGAAATCTGACTCTTTAACCCATTTTGGGCGGGAACCCCTTTTGGTGTTTTAAGCATTATGTTATACTTTAGCTGTTGAAAAATAGCAGATCTACAAGCTCATGCAATTTGTGAAAATGTGGTGCAAATATATATTCTTTCAGAGTGAGCGTTTTTAACTCAAATCTTTGCATCTGCGGGGGTCACTGGAACAACATATTTTCAGATGGGGGTCGGTGGCCAATTAGTTTTTGGGGTCCTTGACATATTGAAATATTGAGCACCACTGATACAGAAACATGGGTATTTCAGAAAGCTGTCAGAATTTAGAAGACATTTTTTTTTTTTTCGACGTCAGGCCTAAATGATGTTATGTTGTTCTGAACGGGCACCCATTTTGGTGTCGCCATCATGTTATGCTTTAGCTATTTAAAAATAGCAGATCTACAAGCTCATATCGCGCCACCGAGTGGCGCGATACGAGCTTGTAGGTCTGCTATTTTTGAAAAATCGAAGAACGACTGTGACATTTTTAGAATCTGATCTCAGGTCAGAATGGGTTCATCAGACCAGTGTGTGTCCGGCGGAAACCTCGTATGAATCTGATCTCAGGTCAGAATGGGTTAAAACATGTCTGTCTCTCTGTCTCTCTGTGTGTGTGCATGTGTACGTGTAGTTTGTGTTTCCAGTCACACAGCTTCAGTATTCTGCTGCTGTGTTTGTGAGGAGGGGAGGTCTGCGCATCGACACATCACCCAGTCTGAGACGTAAGAACCCCCTCATGCTGAGTATTATAATATCACACAATACTTTCTCAATAATAATAATAATAATAATAATAATACCGCTACTAAGAATAATGGTAATAAACACAGCCATAATTATCACTTCCCAGTCCATCTGTATGACTGCTCAGCCGGCCAATCGGATTGCTCGCAGTGCAGGGCGGTGCCCGAGGAATACGGCTGTGTCTGGTGTTCAGGAAGCCCCGCCCGCGGCTGTGTTTACAACCAATCGTGTTCCAGTGCCGTGGCGGACACATGCCCGCCCCCACACATCACTCAGGTAAACCAATCAAAACGCGACACATCACTCGGGTAAACCAATCGAAACGCGACACATCACTCAGGTAAGCCAATCAAAACACGACACATCACTCAGGTAAACCAATCAAAACGCGACACATCACTCAGGTAAACCAATCAAAACACGACACATCACTCAGGTAAGCCAATCGAAACACGACACATCACTCAGGTAAACCAATCGAAACGCGACACATCACTCAGGTAAACCAATCGAAACGCGACACATCACTCAGGTAAACCACCTGAAAGCACTGAGGAAACCAATGAAAACCTGGCCTGTACTAGAAAGCAGGATATGCGTGAGGTAGTGAGTGAGGTATATCTGACATCTACATTGGTTTACTTCTTATTGATATTGATTATATTCGAGATAACGGATCATTGCATATAAAAAAAACAATCCGTATAGTCTTGGAATCATGGTATCGCCGTTCGTAATGGAAAAAGATCCTGTTGAGTGTTAGATCGTGAGAAGAGAAAGAGTGTCCAGAGACCGACCAAATCCATCTGTAATTGTAATGTGTGTGCATGCGTTTACCTGTCTTTCTGCTTGTCTACTGTACCTCTGTGCTAAAGACATCTTAAAACACCATTGCAATAGATAAGGCTTGAAGACATAAATGCTGTGTGTGTGCCTGCCTCTCTGTCTAGGTCCTCCCTGTGTCCGGTCCGTTAGAAGGTGGTATATTAGTGACCATCCAGGGTTCTAATCTGGGAATGACACACCAGGATGTAATGAACGGAGTTTCAGTAGCGGGGGTCACCTGTCGGCCTCTAGCTGAACATTACAGGATCTCTACCAGGTACGCACACACATGTACGCACGCACGCACACACACAAACACACACACCCTATGCATATGATGCAACTATAGTTACATTGAGACAGCGACAAGATTGCCCTTTAAAATAAAATGTACTCCTCTACTGAGCTCATTCAGATGTGGAGTCATGTGCTCTGTCAGACATAGGGAATTTCTAACATGCTAATATTATTATCTTAATCTCCTTTGATTACACATCGGAGCTCTCGGGGGCTCAGAAACACTAGTGTATTTCAGCAGAGTGTATCTTTCACGGGCTTCGTGGCAGACAGAGTATCAGTATCACTGGAGGTTCTTTTAATGTCATGACTTGTCCTAATGTATACCTGCAGGGTGGTGTGTGAGCTGCAGCCCCTGCTGAGCCCAGGGAGGGGCCGGTGCTGGTTACCGTGGGAACGTCCTTACCTGGGCAGTCCTCCCAGAATTTCACCTATCAGGTTAGCACGCACGCACACACGCACGCACGCACGCACGCACATACACACGCACACACACACACACACACATATAATCTGACTCACAGATTCACTAATTTATCTGTGTCTGTCTGTGTGTGTGTGTGTGTGTGTGTGTGTGTGTGTGTGTGTGTGTGTGTGTGTGCGTTTGTGTGTGCGTGCGTAGAATCCCCAGCTGTCGTCCATGCTTCCCGACAAAGGTCCGGTCTCAGGCGGAACCAGGATGACCATATATGGTCGCCAGCTGCTTACTGGGCAGACCAGTGACCTTACAGCTTATGTAGGAACACTGCCTTGTTTAATGTGAGTACCCTAACCATGACCTCTGACCTATCCTATACCTTGTCTTAAAGGGGGGGTGTCACGGCCCGAGATTAACATTGCTGATAAGGTACATCACGTGGTCTGAATGAAAACGATTTCAAACGGCACGTGACTATATCTCAGGCTCTGACGTGACCTAGCATCTAGGCAAGCTGAGTGGCTAGCGCACTAAAGGCTACTAGTTTTGAGGTAACTTTTTGCGTCATACTAGGTGAAAGTAATACGTGATATTACCCCCATATCGGTGTGTGTGTGTGTGTGTGTGTGTGAGAGAGAGAGAGAGAGAGAGAGAGAGAGAGAGAGAGAGAGAGAGAGAGAGAGAGAGAGAGAGAGAGAGAGAGAGAGAGAGAGAGAGAGAGAGAGGAGAGAGAGAGAGAGAGAGAGAGAGAGAGAGAGAGAGAGAGAGAGATGAGAGAGAGAGAGAGAGAGAGAGAGAGAGAGAGAGAGAGAGAGAGAGAGAGAGAGAGAGAGAGAGAGAGAGAGAGAGAGAGAGGAGAGAGAGAGAGAGAGAGAGAGAGAGAGAGAGAGAGAGAGAGAGAGAGAGAGAGAGAGAGAGAGAGAGAGAGGTTAGCCCGGCGCTGTGGCGCTAGACAGGCAGTGGTAACCTGTGAAGCTCCAGCGCGGCCCGGAGTGGTTGACACTTTCAACCATTATGAAGCTAAGTCTGACACCAAACCACTAGCATGAGCTGATAGCCACCAGGAATGCTAACGCGCAGAGCCCAGAGGCGCTCTGCCTTAGCCCAGATAAAAGATCAATTTCATTGGTCAAAATGTGCGATCCCGATCTGACGTCATAATCCAAGATGCTAATTTAATAGCCTTATTACCTCCCGAGGGCCGTGTCATCCCCCTTTAACAAAGTGATTCTACACCTTTTTGACCCAATAACCCAGGGGTTTTCAACAGATTTGGACCCAGGGACCACCATTTTGACTAAGAGCAACCCGGGGACAACCTCTATTGCGTCCCGCATCTCGCGGGAGAGTCCCAAAATTGCACTCCCGCAAATCAAAGACATGGGAAAAGAATTGAGCATGTGATAACCATAAACTTAAATCTTATAATCATATTCCATCATATTCGAGGGGCTTTTGGAGAGAAATGACTCCAGACTCTCAGAGGGCAGGTGTGTCTGTATTCAGCTGTGATGCTCGTTGATGCTCGTTATGCATCAGGCAATTATGTTTCTGCACTGTACTGTCGAATAGGCCTACACCTGGCTCAATATAACTAAGTTACATTTGGTTGGTATGAAACGCTTTATGTGATTCATAAATAAAGTGCTTTTAAACTGAAGAGGATGGCCAACGTTGGGATAGTTCACTGAAGGACTTATTATTCTATATGCATTACACACCCCATGGAGCCTTGAATTCATGGAGATGGAGTTTTTTTATCACATTCCTAAGCCAATAATTTGATGTCCGGCAAAGTCTTCTGGAGGAGACTCAAAGTCCTGCCAGAGACTGGTCCTCAATTTAGTGGCTTAGGAATGTGATAAAAATAACTAAAAGATCTCCATGAATTCAAGGTGAACTGTCCCTTTAAGACATGAGGTCGATCTAAAAATCTGTTTTCTCAAAAACATTTGATAATGCACTAGGCAACAACATACTGTACATACACATTTGACATGGTCAGACATATTTATGCCAGAGGGATATGATGCTGTTACCTGTATGTGACTATAGTGCTGTAGCAGCAGTTTTCAAGGCGGGATAAGGGGTGTGATGCGTTGCGAGCTTTTCTTGTTTTAGTGGAAAAGTGTATAAACCACGGTCATAAAGCACAAATTACATGCTTGTTTTTTTTTTCTTTAAGATATTTTTGGGCCTTTTTGCCTTTACTGACAGATATACAGTAGATTGTAGTGCTACCAACGAATATTCTATATCCGAATATATTTTCGAATCAATTTTTTTTATTAATAACCGAATATATAAAATTAAGCTTCGAATTATAAATAATAATACAAATTATGTTTAGTTATTATTCGTTTTCGCGAGACGGTGCCATGGGTAAGCGTTGTGACTTGTGAGCTTGTAGGTTAGTTATATTTGCAGAATCTGGGACAGGCTTTAGTTTGCTTCGGTGTTGCTTTGGACGGACAGGAGAGTATATTTTTAGACAACACACAGATCTATCACTCATCAATCTTCAATCATGAAGTGACTTTATCCTTCAGGAAATTATAAAAAGATAAATAAAATGCGTAAGGATGAAATGTGGCGCCGGGTCCGGCAGCAGCAGCAGCAATGCAGTGTTCTGTTCTGTGAATTAATACTGCCTCCGTGCCTCGTTTTGATAAGGCTGTGTGGTAGGATTGCTCATTTAAGAAAAATGTCGGTGAAGTTTTACTGGAGAAGGGAGAATGCATGCGTTGTGTTCCAACTCGGTTTTCAGCAGCACCAATGCGCGGAGTATTTATTGGTGTAAATATAATGATATCAAAATCAGAATGGCTCGATTTGAAATCCGAAATCCGAATGGGTCGAATTGCTCGAATCCACGTGGGTTTTTAAAACGAATATCCGAATGTAATTTTTGGACAATTCCGGCAGCACTAGTAGATTGACAGGAAAGGGGAAGAGAGGTGTGGGGGGGAAACACGCAGCAAAGGTTGTCGGGACCAGGACTCGAACCCTCGACATGCTGTCAGGCTGGATTACCAGCCTAAGTGCCCCGGGCCACAAATTGCGTGCTTGTTTTATCAACATTCATGTTTCTTGTTCAATGGAATGGCTTCTACTGGATTTATAAATACTACTCTGTCTCCCTCCAGTGGTGAGGGATAGGATACAGAGGATACCTTCATTTTACTCCTCTTATCCTTCTACTAATTTTCTTCCCTCATATCTCTGTCTGCCTGTGCCTAACTTTGGTTCATTGTAATGTCGCTGATCTACAATCTGAACCTTGTATTCCCTAACGTTGGTTGATTGTAATTAACTTATTAACTTACACTTCACCTACCGCATCACTGTCGTGGCAATAATCACGTTAAACAACACCCTCTCGTGTAATATTGCTATTCTACAACCGTTACCCTTAAAACAAAGAGAATCGCTGAAAAAATATATTTTTTTAATGACAGATGTATTCACTACGACCACAAATGTCCAAAGAAACTAGCTAACCTATATCCACCGAGTTTGCTAGCGCTCTGGGAGAACAGAGCAGCTGAATTCTTTGTTTTGATTAGGTGGTGAACAGTGCTGGTTAAACCACCGGCTAGAAGGCTGTTTCAACCAATCAGATTGCTTCCTCTTAACGACCTGTTGTAGAATGTTGCTTATTTGGATCTCAGACTTGGATTATGTGTTTTACGGTGCGGTTGCCCGAAAGGGGCAACCGTTGTGCAACTTTAATATTCTATCTTAAGTAACACCCCAACGGCTCGGGAATCGCGTGCTTCCACTTCGCTAAGAGATATGTTGTCAGCGCCGTATCCGGCACTTCACAGATGGGGGGGACGAATCCGAACCGGCCCACATGCACGGGCGCGAAGCGCCCGTGCATGTGGGGCGATTCGCACGGGCGCGAAGCGGCCGTGCGGAAAAAAATCGGGTATTTGCGGTTATAAAGTCGTTATTTTCGGGTAAAAACGGGTCTGCACAGCAGAAATAGCCTAGTGCAAATCTTACCTTTTTGATGAGCCTGCCCGAGACATACACGGCTTTAACCAGCACTGGGCATAACATATAAACAACTTCCTGAATCCTATCCAAGTTCCCCCATAGAAATACATTGAAATCTCCACTATAGCAGAATCACACGCACTCGCACAACACTGACAGCGAGTCAGCGGCGGCCGCATGGTCCAAGTGCCTGCCCAATTTGAGGCTTTTTTATTCCCCGTGGCCGGCGGCCCAAAACGGTTCGCGGCCGTCCCCGTGGCCGTCCCCGGGGACCCCCGTGGTTCCTACGGCCCTGTATGTTGTAACCACCCTGTGCTTTCTCTCCGCCAGTGTAGAGGAGGTCACCGACAGCCAGATAGTGTGTTGTACTGGTCCCAGTAATGACACCGTCCGGCTGCGTGTCAGAGTCCAGTTTGGGAAGGCCACACGGAGCGTGATCAGTGCCTTTTACCGCTACTTTGAAGACCCCGTCATCACTGAGGCCGCACCCTCTGAGAGCTTCTATGAGTAAGATACCTTTTTTGCTTCTACACTACCCAGTGTTGGGTGTAACGGCGCTATTAATAACGGCGTTATGTAAGGGACTACTTTTATTGGTAACGGAATAAACTAACTAGTTAGTTTTGCAATTTAGTAGTTAGTTACTTAGTTACTTTTCCAAAACAGTAGTCCCGTTACTATAATGTGTCCCTGTTCATTTTGTGTGCAAGATTTAAAAATAATAAAGCCCCGACTGCCCGGAGTCTATTTCTCCTGCCTTCATATCTGTGTGATTTATCTTCCCAAGCCCCAATGCGCAGCGCATAGTATAGCCTACTATACATCCTGCGTCTACTACATCCTGTAAGTTCACTTAAGAAATAAAAGTATTGTTACAAGTAGCTTTTATTTTGAAGAGGAAGAGGAAGTTGTTTCGGTTGTAGCCAGCTACTATGACAGTGCCGGTGGTGGTGGTGGAATATACTCTATGCGGAATAATAATAACAACATGCTTTAAGCCAAAGTAAAAACCGCATGCGTCTTTGACTTAAACAATGTAGGCTAAACACTTTGGAATTACGTTATACATGGTAGATCCTCCGTGGCTGCGTCATTAGGTGAGTACTAGTTTAATGAATTGTTTAAGTTTAATAGTAACATTCATCATCAATGCCCCCCCCAAAATAACAGGTTACAGGATTCTCATTCCGTTACTGTCTGTCACTGCCTGCAAGGATGGCCGCCGTGCCATTTCTTATAAACTATCTAGTTCATACGTCGGTCCACGGTGGTGGTGGTGGTGTTGTTCATGCGCCGCGGTGCGCGCCGTGGAGAGGGCATCATGTGCGCTGTTGGCTGGTTGGAGCGCAGCGCAACAGCCTTTCTGTCCAGTCCTACGTGTATAGACTGGCGATTGTGGCGAATTATATTCGTTAATAAAGAGAGAGCTGTAAAGGGGATATTGTCTATGGTCAGTTCATGGTGTGTATCATTCTCGTTTTTAACCATAGAGTTAATTAGGGCCGTAATAATGCGGCGCAATGACGGTAGGCAGTAGCCTAATAGCCTACCTGCGCAAGCATTAAAAATGGGTTTTAATTGTCTGGTAACGGAAAATAACGGAAAATAATCTAACTTGTTACTTTTCTCAGAAGGTAATCTGTAACGGTAAGGGATTATTTTCATGGGCAGTAATCCAGTAACCTAACGACGTTACTTTAGAAAGTAACGATGCCCAACACTGACACTACCTACATTCATGTTCTTGTATAGACCAATCTGGTCAAAGGGAGCACTGTTGAAACATGCTTTCTTCTCCTGAGGCCGATTCTAAAAAATATATACGGTACTTCTAACAGTTTTCTGATAAACCTGTGCTTCTATATCAGTGGTTCTCAACCTTTTCATGTCAAGGACCCACCGGAATTATCTGTATTTCCCCCGGCGGACCCCCATCTGAAAATATGTTGTTCCAGGAACCCCCCCAGAAGATTTGAGTTAAAATGTTTGCTGTGAAAGACTATATATTCAAAGATTTGTGCCACATTTTCATGATTTTTTTAAAATATCAGATCTACAAGCTCGTAGTGCGGCACTCGAGCTTGTAGATCTGCTATTTTTCAACAGCTAGAGTAAAACATAATGCTTAAAACACCAAACGGGGTTCGCGTCCAGAATGGGTTAAGGTGAGTGGCAGCAGTCTGTCTGGACCAACCACGTTGACGTATCAGTAGAACTTAACACATGTTTCAGAGGTGGGCGGGTCATCAGGGTGAGTGGCAGCAGTCTGGACCAACCACGTTGACGTATCACATGTCCTGTTTCAGAGGTGGGCGGATCATCAGGGTGATTGGCAGGAACCTGGACGTTGTGCTGCAGCCTTTCATCATGGTGTGGGTGGAGCCTATCGGAGTCCAGAGGGTGAAACGGGGAAAACGATTGGCTCTCCTGAACGCCAAACAACTTGTGTTCAACAGCACCATGGAAACGGTAAAACAACCAATCAGAATTGATTGTGTACGGATTACTATACTACATATATGACACAGCATCCATTCAGACAGTGGAATGTTGTTGAATATTATCGTCTGTTGGTTGACAGGTGTCAGATCGTTGTAATGTCTCATCACCGTTGGAGATGACCTGTTTGACCCCTAGAGTGACACCTGCTGTAAAGGTCAAGGGGTTGTGGTTTCAGCTCGACAACGTCAGGGTTCACTTTGAGCGCATCAAGGTACCCGTCTCTCTCTTCTCTACCTGTCTCTCTCTTTTTGTCTGTCTGTCTGTCTGTCTGTCTGTCTGTCTGTCTGTCTGTCTGTCTGTCTGTCTGTCTGTCTGTCTGTCTGTCTGTCTGTCTGTCTGTCTGTCTGTCTGTCTGTCTGTCTGTCTGTCTGTCTGTCTGTCTGTCTGTCTGTCTGTCTGTCTGTCTGTCTGTCTGTCTGCCTCTGTACTTTTGTCTGACTACCTGTCTCTCTGCCTGTATGTCTCTCTGCCTGCCTGTCTGTCTACCTGTCTCTGCCTGTCTCTGTCCTTTTGTCTGACTACCTGTCTCTCTGCCTGTCTATCTCTCCAGGGCAAGAGGTTTAATTATTATCCAAATCCAGAGCTGTTCTCTCTGAATAGAGACACTCCAGATTCTCCCTATCGGTTCAAACCAGGAGGAGTGATCGCTGTTGAGGTAAATGCACACACACACACACACACACACACACACACACACACACACTGACTGACTGACTGACTGACTGACTGACACGTGCATGTACGCACAGGGGTGCAGTGGTTAGCAATGTTGCCTCACAGCAAGGAGGTCCTGGGTTCAACCGTTGCCAGGGGTTTGCATGTCCTATCTGAGTTCCGTGGGTTCTCCTGTTTCCCTCCCACATAAGACATGCTATGCTAGGCACATACTCTTGTCAGTCGGTCCCCGGGCGTTTCACTGTAGCTGCTCACTACTAAGTAGTTATGACGGGACAAATGCAAAATATACCCAAGCGGTATAAAGTACAACTTGAACTTAAACTTAGAAAGATGCAATCCTGTGTGGTTGCCTATAGTTCATAGTTCACATAGTTCCCGTATTGTGACGTCACAGTTTGTTGTCCAATTATAATGAGGGCAAACAGGTACCTTCAATTAGGTATAGGGCATGTAATCGTTATCCAATCAGAGGAGAGAAAAAAAGGCCAATAACAATAGTCTGTTTGCGGCAACCACTGTTTGCGTACATACTGTACACACAAACACACTGTGATATACACACTTACCTTCAAATATACACAAACGTCTGTGTGTGTGTGTGTGTGTGTGTGTGTGTGTGTGTGTGTGTGTGTGTGTGTGTGTGTGTGTGTGTGTGTGTGTGTGTGTCTGTGTGTCTGTGTGTGTGTGTGCGTGCGTCACATCCTCAGGGTGCGGAGCTGACCAGAGCCATCCGTAGAGAAGAGGTGGTGGCCCGTCTAGGGGATCAGGCGTGTGAGGTCAAGACCCTGGACAGCACACACCTGTACTGTGAGCCTCCAGACTCTCAGCCCAGCAGTCTGCAAGAACACCAGGAACTACCCAGCCTCAGAGTCAGTACACAATCCATTGCTTTAAATGAAACCACAAAGTAAACAATTCAACCCACAGGGATTACTTAGATGTGTGATGCTTTTAATTGTAATTATTTTCTATTTGTAAATTGTTAACATTTTGTCGAAAAAATATAAAGCAATTGGATCGTGTAGTCTCTCAAGCCTGACAGCTAATCTACAGTCTAGCTGTGCCCCCTGAATGCGCTAAAACGGAATTGTCACTGTTTGTTATTTCCGCTCACAAAAGTATATTTTAAATTACAATAATATGTTTTTAATTTCCATTTATGCTAAGCAGCAACCTAGCTACTTCTGCTATTTGTCGCACAGCGAGTACTCACCACTGTGTTTAAGTGGTTAACTTCCTGATCTATCGGATGTATATAATATTGATTATCCTGTATATTTCTGTCACGCACAGAAACAACCTCTTGTCTGTCTCGCATTCATTGGCTTCAGACCTTGATGTCCAGTTGATTGACGTGTGTTGTGACCAATGGGTTGCAGGTTTCTATGGGCAATCTGCAGGTTGATTTGGGATTGGTCCAGTACGACACAGACCCCCTCCTCCCTCCCGTCCCATTCGTCGCTCAGGTGGGTCTTGGGGCGGGAGCAGCGATGGTCATCCTATCAGTGCTCATTATCATCCTGATGTACAGGTAAGCGCAGCACGCACGCACGCACGCACGCACGCACACACGCACGCACGCACGCACGCACGCACGCACGCACGCACACACGCACGCACGCACACACACTTCACATGTGTAATTTGTGTGTTACAGGAAGAAGAGTAAGCAGGCTCTCAGAGATTATAAAAAGGTTTTGTTGCAACTGGAGACTCTGGAGATCAACGTAGGAGACCAGTGTCGCAAAGAATTCACTGGTATGCCTGCACTGCACACGCACACGCACACGTGCACACATGTGCACACACATGCATGCCCACAGGAACACGCCGCACGCATGAGCACACGGCAAAACTAAAGACTTGCAATAATTATTTTAATTAAACGTGTGATTTGATCGAAACCTTACACCAAACGATTCCGGTGACATTAGTATGACGTGCGCGCGCTTGTGTGTGCTTGTGTGTGTGCGCTTGTGTGTGTGTGTGTGTGTGCGTGCATGTCTCCATCAGACCTGATGACAGAGATGATGGACCTCAGCAGTGACGTGGGCGGTCCAGGCATTCCCCTGTTGGACTACAAGACGTATGCAGAGCGCGTGTTCTTCCCGGGGCAACAGGGGGCGCCATTCAGCCAGCACCTGGACCTGCCCGAGTCCCGCAGACACACAGTGGAACAAGGCCTGGCGCAACTCAGCAACCTGCTCAATAACAGACTGTTTTTAATTAGGGTGAGGAGGAGATGGCTGTGTGTACGCATGTGCATGTGCACGTGTATGTATGTATGTATATATATATATGTGTGTGTGTGATTTCCCGGTTTTATATTTGTATGTTATTTCAAGAGTTCAGTTAACGCGCATATGCACAGAAAACCAATGCCATTTTCAATGTTTTCAAAAAGTCACTTTTCTGTCCTGTCTCCCCCTCTCTCCATCTCTCTCTCCCTCTCTCTCTCTCTCTCTCTCTCTCTCTCTCCCTCCCTCTCAGTTTATCCATACGTTAGAGGGACAGCAGGGCTTCTCCCAGCGTGACAGAGGCTACGTGGCCAGTCTGCTGACCATGGCTCTTCATGACAAACTGGAGTATTTCACTGACGTGATGAAGAGTCTTTTACAGGATCTCGTTCAGCAATATGTCGACAAGAACCCAAAGCTCATGTTACGAAGGTGAGGGCTATTATTATGATTATTATTATTGCTAGTTGTAAGGTAAACGGTAGTAGTGGTGTTAGTTGTAGTGGTAGCAGTAGTTGTATGACTAATAGTGGTAGTTATCGTAGTAAAATCAGTAGTTATACATTATAAAACATTATAAAAAGATATAAATCACTCATCCTATTGATTGTATTTTTTCACTATTGTGTGTGTGTGCGTGCTTGCGTGCGTGCGTAGGACAGAGACGGTGGTAGAGAAGATGTTGACCAACTGGATGTCCATATGCCTCTACTCCTTCCTCAAGGTATTGTGACTGTCTAATACTAATAATGTTTCTTTATATGTTGATACAGTATTTCATGTTCAGAGAGACGTGTTGACGGTGTGCGTGTCTGTAGGAGGCAGCAGGATAACCTCTGTACGCGTGTGTGTGTGTGTGTCTGTGTGTGTGTGTGTGTGTGTCTCTCCCTGTGTAGGAGGTAGCAGGGGAGCCTCTCTACATGCTGTATCGTGCCATAAAGTACCAGGTGGATAAAGGACCTGTAGACTCTGTCACTGGGAAAGCCAAACGCACTCTGAATGACAGTCACCTTCTGAGAGAAGACATAGAATACTGTGCTATGGTACGCGCACGCACGCACACACGCACGCACACACGCACACACGCACACACACACACACACACACACACACACACCTATACAAACAAAACAAATGCACAGACAGCTAAAGTGCATTTGACAATCCTAACATTTAACGTTGTTTCTCTCTCCATTTATCTACCTGTGTGTGTGTGTGTGTGTGTGTGTGTGTGTGTGTGTGTGTGTGTGTGTGTGTGTGTGTGTGTGTGTGTGTGTGTGTGTGTGTGTGTGTGTGTGTGTGTGTGTGTGTGTGTGTGTGTGTGTGTGTGTGTGTGTGTGTGTGTGTGTGTGTGCGCGTGTGTGACACTCAGACTCTGACAGTGTTGATTAAGAATGGAGTGGAGGTCCAACCGTGTCCTGTTAAAGTTCTAGATACGGACACCATCACACAGGTACTGTACCTGTCTGTCTGTCTGTCTGTCTGTGTGACAGTCTGTCTGTCTGTGTGACAGTCTGTCTGTCTGTCTGTCTGTCTGTGTGACAGTCTGTCTGTCTGTCTGTCTGTGTGACAGTCTGTCTGTCTGTCTGTGTGACAGTCTGTCATGAGCCTACAAGTCGGTTGGGAGAAAGTCAAAGTATTTTTAATGATGTCTGTCTGTCTGTCTGCCAGGTTAAAGATAAGATTCTAGACCAGGTTTACAGAGGAGCCCCATTCTCACAGCGGCCATCAGCTGACTCCCTGGACCTAGGTACTGTAAAAACACGCACGCACGCACGCACGCACGCACGCACGCACAGTCTCTCTCTCTTCTCAACACTAACATACAGTAATCAACATTACACTGACATATCAGTAAATAATATTAACAGTATATTCAGATTCCATAATGTTCTGGTTTGTTTTGGCAGAGTGGCGCTCAGGTCAGGCAGGTCACCTGACCCTGTCGGATGATGATGTCACAGCTATTGTCCAGGGGCGCTGGAGGAGACTCAACACTCTGCAGCATTATAAGGTGCGACCTCTAACCGTGACCCTTAACATTGACCGATTTTCCTAGACACTTTGTCATTGGTCGATTTGCCTGTGTACTTCCTGATTGGTTAGTCATTTCGACCGGGCTTTTTTCGACCAATGACAAAGCTTCTAGGAACATCTTTGAATGCAGATTGTGGCCCCTGGATGTGTCACAGAGACTACATTTATTTGGGAGCGTTTTACTCATTGCTGGCTGTCTGAATACCAACAGAAATGTTGACATATTGCTTATAGCTACTTTAATTTAGAGATGGAAGTACTATATTCTCAGGAAACCTACTTCCATTGAGACATACATCTCCTGTCTTCAACAGGTTCCTGATGGCGCGACAGTGGCTTTGATTCCTCGATCTCAGAGTTCTGTTGGGATCAACCAGGTGTTTCAGACTGGAGAGAGTAAGATTTATTAACAGTATACAGTATAATATGTAATTAATTTACTTAACACAGTTTGGTGACACTTGATGTGTAATTTGATCACCAGGCTAATAAAATAACATTGACATTGAACCTTGATGTTAGAGCGATGAGAATCTCTTCCCGAACGAGCACAAGTGGACTAAAAATGACAGTGTGTGTGATACAGAGATTTGTCCCTACTTGGCTCCCGTAGAGACGCCCATGCTGGAAGGTGAGGAGGAAGAGGGTGTTCGTCTGTGGCACCTGGTGAAGAGCAACGAGGAGCCAGACATCCCTAAACATCGCAAGAGCAGCATGAGGGAGAGAGAGAGAGCTAAAGCCATCCCTGAAATCTACCTGACTAGACTGCTGTCTATGAAGGTACATAGTCCGTCTGTCCGTCCGTCTGTCCGTCCGTCCGTCCGTCCGTCCGTCCGTCCGAAAGCCTACATTATTAGTCACATGACTGTGTAAAGAATATAATAAAGCTAAATGCAATAGGGCCACCTAATGGAATCGGTGATGATAAATAGACGCATAAACAAAAATGGAATATAACGAGAGCCAAAATGAAACTCAAATGAACAGTGAAAAACAAAGCCATTGTCTTCCTTTGTTGGAACAACAGATATATTAGAGTTTGTCCTTTTTTTTTCAAGTGCGTCTCAAATTCTGCATAATAGTGATAATACTGTGTATTTGGGGGTAAATGTTTGGCGATTTCTGTGTATTTCACAGAAATTGCAGTGGAAAGTTCCATCCCTGCATATAGACAGGCCTGTCTTCAGGGCCAGTCTAGCCCAATGTGTAACCTCCTCCCACGCTGCACAGTACCCCCGGGACTCAGTCACACAGCATTACCATCTATAGGCATACCATATATAGGGGCGACCAGGCCAACACCATCTATTTTTGACCGTTTTCTGAACATTGTATCGAAAATGTTCCTACAGATGTATTTAGTAAAGACCGAGTGGTAAGATGAAATAAAGCGGCTGTGAAGCAACCTTTTAACCCATTCTGACCTGAGATCAGATTCATACGAGGTTTCCGCTGGACACACACTGGTCTGATTAACCCATTCTGACCTGAGATCAGATTCTAGAAATGTCAGTCGTTCTTTGATTTAAAAAAAAATAGCAGACCTACAAGCTCATAGCGCGCCACTCGGTGGCGCGATATGAGCTTGTAGATCTGCTATTTTTCAATAGCTAAAGCATAACATGATGCCGACACCAAAATGGATGCCCGGTCAGAATGGGATAAACCAGGTTTTTCTGACAGCCGCTGTCAAATTCAACACACACAGGTGTTCCTGATGTGCTGCTGATGGGGAACACGCTGCGGGCTAACCGGAGGCAAACCGGAGCCTGAGATATACAGTATACTTAGTTTTGCTAAGGTGTTGCGCAAACGGAAATATTGTATGAATCGACAGGCTCATTGTGAGTGTAAATCAGGCATAAGCCTCAGAACCAATTGGCTTAGGGGATTCCTTCCGTGGAATCTATTGTCATTAGGACCGTGATGGAGAGTTTGGGGTTGCTTGTATTTAAATTATTATTTGGAGGGGATGTTGACCTATTTCTGCTTGGCAGGCATTATGTGCTGTACTACTGTACTACATCTCCATTGTATGTTTGACCCAAATACAAAAATGTTTGACCCAAAAAAAGAAAGTATACTCAGCGGAGCCCAGACTTCACTGCGATATAGAGCAATGGGTTCTGTGACTGATAGGAAATGTTTACCCGGTTTGTAATTGAAATGTTTCTATTTTGCACTGATTTTACTTTTATTTTTTATTTTTTATATTTTATATAGGTTCTTATTGAACTGATATTGTGGTGCCCCTATATTTTATAATCCCCTTTTGTTCTTTTTCTTCTTATTTTAGTTTCCTGATAAAGACTCTTGGCTAACACCATTTAAAAAGGCTGCTTAGCAGTCTATCCTATCAAGCAGCAAGCTTGCTGCTTATAGCATAAATGTAATTCAACACATGATACTGTCGGGTATTTTCAGTTAGTGGAACCACTAATATCTAATAAATAATGTCAAGGTAACACAGAAGTCTCTTGAACAAGTTTTTTTTAACACAATTTTAAAAGGCTGCTTCTATCAAGCTTGCTGCTTATAGCATAAATGTAATTCAACACAAGATACCATGAAGACATCTAATGTTAAGGTAACACAGATGTCTCTTGGACATAAACGAGAAGAAATATGCCCAAAATGTGTCCGTTTTGCCCATCTCCTGAAATCACTACCTCACATTATTAATGCTGCTACCACAGATGGCGGCAGATCTGTTTCCTCAGCGGAACATATTCTTTGCGTCACCTTAAACTCGCTCAATCATTGAGATATTTTAATTAGGGGTGTCAAAGAAATCGATTCGAATTAGAACCGCGATTCCCGCTATGAACGATTCAAAAGCGATTCATAATTTCCAAAAATCAAAAAAATATATATTCTTTTTTTTTTTAAGATTTTTGTTTATTTTTTTTGTTTACAGTCACAGGAGTTTTTACTACATGGTGTTTGTGTTATGAAATGTAAGCTTACCCTAATCAGAGTAACCAGAAGCATGAGTTCAAGTCCGTTGCTCTCCCCTTGTCCCCCATATATGGGGACTAGGTTGGTGGAGGGTGTGTAGAGCCCAGCATCACATTAGATGATTGACACAGGGGTGAAAAATGGGTTACAAAATTTTTTATCAGAGTAACCATCATGTCTTCAGTCATTTTCAAGTTACTGTAGTCATTGCGAACGCAGTGAGCCACTTACTATGAGACCCTGCTGCTCATGTCTGTGTGTGTGTGTGTGTCTGTGTGTCTGTCTGTCCCGCTGTGACACCACCCGCCCGCCACCAGAGGGCGCAGCTGTAGCACACACACACACACACACAGGGCGCAGCTGTAGCACACACACACACACACACACACACACACACACACACACACACACACACACACACACACACACACACACACACACACACAACCACACACACACGAGCTGCGTTCGCTTCCCGCGTTTGCGCAGTCACTTCAGTTCAGCACAGCTGTATTGTATTGTAGTATTGAATCGAGAATCATTTTGAATAGACAATAGTTTTGAATCTGGAAATCGATTTTGAATCGAATCGTGACACCAAGAATCGGAATCGAATCGAATCGTGGGACACCCAAAGATTCGCAGCCCTAATTTTAATACAAGGTGTTAAGGTGCAAGCACACCTTACGTCCCACTTTGTGCCCAGGTAACATGCACGTGCAGTACCACAATAGAGAGTATGCACATGCATGGTTTCCCCCCCCCCCCTCATCTAGACTTCAGTGGCAAAACATTGAGCAGCATGGAGTGTTGGGGTTTGGGAGCGCTCGTTGGAAATCACTCAACCGTCCTGTGTATACACTACCACCTGTTTCTATAAATGTCACATAATGCAGGAGGCAGCAAAATGTGTTGTTGTGTTATTGTGAAAACAAGCACTTCCAAACTCTGACACACTGAATCAAATGCAGGGCATTTCTTGACAGAAAGTATAGCTCATAACGTTTCTATGGTGGATTTTTATGAAACAAAAAACTTTGCAGATAGAAAGAGGATAATTCAAGCTTTTCGTACAGCTGCATTGTTTAATACAATCGGACGACTTTTCTGTTTGGATGAATGGGCTGTCAAGGCCAGAAAGTAGTTTTTTTGACCCTCTATTGGAGTTGAACACACGCCCCACATGTCCGCGCCCTACGCTTTAGACCGTATACGTGCGCCATAGCTTGTCTAAACGGGGTCTATTTGTCTCTCTCTCTCTCCAGGGAACTCTGCAGAAGTTTGTAGACGATGTTTTCGTGGCGATCCTCAACACCAAGCGTCCTCCACCGATTGCCGTTCGGTACTTCTTTGACTTTCTGGATGACATGGCAGAAAAGCACGGCATAGATGACCCGGAGACTGTTCACATATGGAAAACAAATAGGTACAGTATACTAAACATAAGCTTTCCATATAGACAACCTACAGTAAATTCCACCAGGAAATATACATTAGGGATGGGATGGTGTGGTGGCAGTACACATGATTCTTATTATCATAAGAAAAACTTTACATCTGGAGTACATTTTTTAATCTGAATATACAAATGCAAATGTTCTCCTTTTTCCGAAAATTCACTCCTGCCAACACATTCTGGACGGGAACCCCTTTTGGTGTTTTAACTAAGCATTATGTTATACTTTAGCTATTGAAAAATAGCAGATCTACAAGTTCATAGCGCGCCACCGAGTGGCACGCTACGAGCTTGTAGGTCTGCTATTTTAGAAAAATCGTAAAAATGAGGCCCAAATCTTTCGACGTCAGGCCTAAATGGGTTAAGTCCTTCTGACTCTGTAGAGAGTAGGGTGCCTTGAACAGTATCCCATCATCACAGCCTAACTAACACATCCGTGTCACAGATTTACCTGCACTGGTTAAAGAAGCACTTGATTCGGGGGTTAGGCCCACCATGCCATCTTGGTTGTTGAAATCAATGTTTCTGTGTTCTAATCTAAGCAGATCAGTGTTGTTGGGGGGGGGGGGCTGAAACATCAGGCTGCCAAAGCCAAGACAAGTCAGATATTTAGGACTATTTAGGACATTGAGATGTCATTGTCTTGCATTCTTATTGCTTTTAGATGGCCTTTCATATGGGACAGAGTGACAGCACGGTACGGTGCAGGGAACATAGTTGAAATATTCGATTCAATATGCTTTATTGGCATGAAAGTCGCATGAACCATACATGAAATGAAACACTGACTCTCTTTCTGTCTGTGTGTATGTGTGCTTGTCTCTCTCTCTCTCCGTCTGTATCTCTGTCTGTCTGTCTGTCTGTCTCTCCAGTCTCCCTCTGAGGTTTTGGGTGAACATCTTGAAGAACCCTCAGTTTGTGTTTGATGTCCAGGTGACAGACAGCATGGACGCCTGTCTGTCTGTCATCGCCCAGACCTTCATAGACTCCTGTACCACCTCAGAACACAAAGTGGGACGGGTATGTGTCCGTCTGTCTGTTCAGCTGTGGTTATAGCAGTGGTTACCAAACCTTTTCATGTCAAGGACCCCCAAATTGACACTAATTGGCCCGCAGACCCCCATTAGAAAAGATATGCCATAAGAGAAGATCTTTATGGCTCTAGCAGTGATTCTCAACCATTCTAATTTCAAGGATGCCCCAGTTTGACATGCATAAGGCTACGGACCCCCATTTAATGACATTTCTATCCCTGAGACCCCCAATTCATATTGTAAAATCAATGTTAATTTAACTCTGAGAGTGTACAAAACGGGTCCATTTGGAGTTATAGACCCTATACGGGTCCATTTGGTTCCTAACTATTATTTAGCTGGGGACCCCCTGGAACTCAAGGACCCCTGGGGGTGCCCGGACCCCACGTTGGGAACCCCTGACATATAGAGACATCTGTTCTAATAATAATATTTATTGTTTTGTAAACTTTTGTTCGTAGGACTCTCCGGTTAACAAGCTGCTGTATGCCAGAGAGATCCCTAGATATAAACAACTAGTGGAGAGGTCAGTGCACTACACACTAACACTGATGTACTACTTTTCAGTTTCACTTACTTCAGTCATATTTACTGTGTATTACTAGTACTACTAATGTATATAGTGATAATGATCCTGTGTATTGTTGACATAGGATGGATGTTGTAGTAGTAGTAATGTTGTAGTACTGAGATGTACTGTAATACTGTGTATTTATTTCAGGTACTACAATGACATCCACAAGGCAGCCTCGGGTTGTTATCAGGAGATGAACTCTACACTGACTGAATTGTCTGGGGTTAGTAACGCGCGACGCGCGTGCGCGCCACACACACACACACACGCTGGACACACGCACACACTGGAGTGACTGACACATGTAGTGAATATGGAGTGAATATGGTTACAATTAACTGCGACCAAAGGTCGCAGTTAACTATGGAATCATGCATTTCCCGTCAGTCAGTCAGTCAGTGTGTCACTCAAAATCCACATACATGAGGAAGCCTCCATATATTTGTGCTCAGGTCTCGTGACATCACTATGACATCATCAGGGATGATAGTAAATCAGGGATCATAGTAAATGCAACGTGCTGTCGCAATTAAGCCCATATGGATATCCCTGATGTTATCTATATTATATGGATGTACTGTATTTCAGAACCTGTTCTGACATTCCATATTTTCCTTCCTATTAGATGTCTCCCTTTTGACTGATACCTGTCCATTTAAACTCTAGACGGGCCTATGCCCCAAAGTTATTTGTGCAGCCGTGCCCGGCGAAAACTAGAGTTCTCAACAGCCCGGAAATTAAGGCCCGGCCCTACCTGAGGCCCTCATCAAACCCTGTACACTCAAGACACTGCCACCGCTGCCAACCTTAGATCTCCATATATGCATTTACAATTTACAATTTTAGTAGTTATCATGAAACATGCGTAAGCTAAGAACACAACAGTGGAATATCTATACTATACTATACTATACTATACTATACTATACTATACTATACTGTACTGTACTATACTATACTATACTATACTATACTATACTATACTATGCATATATACTATAAAGTGCTAAGACTACATAAAATGCAATTCTAGTGCTGTCTACGTAACATGCTATAAGTCTGTATAAAATGCAAAGTCCACGTAAAGTGCTATCTAAGGGGCTAGGGCAAGTGCTACGGGCCATGATGGAGTCTGAAAAGGTGGGTTTTCAGACATCAAACCCTCTACACTCAAGACACGCTCCATATATGGCCAGTATATGGCCTAAAGGGCAAGGTCGCTTCTCGCCCTCTGGCGTCTTACTGGTAGTGTACAGTGATTTTGTATTGACAGATGTCCCATTCGAAAGAAATATTTTGTATCTTTAATACCTGCTTCTCTGTCTACCTGTCTGTCTGTCTGTCTGTCTGTAGAGTTTTGCATCAGAGATGAACACTGTTGTTGCGCTGCATGAACTCTACAAATACATCAACAAATACTATGACCAGGTAAAAAAACACACACACACACACACACACACACACACACACACACACACACACACACACACACACACACACACCTGCTGGTCAGAAGGCTGACAAAGTACGAGCTAACTTAACTTTTTACGTGTTGGTCTACATTGTTGAAGAGCAGGAGTCTGTTTCAGCGATATCAGATCATTCTCTACGTTTACGTCAATCAATAGACACGATGCCTACAGGTGGATGAAGATGGTGACGTGCTGCAGGATGTGATCTAGCCCATTCTGACCGGGCACCCATTTTGGTGTCAGCATCATGTTATGCTTTAGCTATTTAAAAATAGCAGATCTACAAGCTCGTATCGCGCCACCGAGTGGCGCGATACGAGCTTGTAGGTCTGCTATTTTTGAAAAATCGAAGAGCGACTGACATTTTTAGAATCTGATCTCAGGTCAGAATGGGTTCATCAGACCAGTGTGTGTCCGGCGGAAACCTCGTGTGAATCTGATCTCAGGTCAGAATGGGCTAGGAGAAGTCTTTCTCTCATGCTGTCTCTAACCTGCCCCTCAGATCATCCTGTGTCTGGACGAGGACAGCGTAGGACAGAAGATGTACTGTAGGATGTGATCTAGGAGAAGTCTTTCTCTCATGCTGTCTCTAACCTGCCCCTCAGATCATCCTGTGTCTGGACGAGGACAGCGTAGGACAGAAGATGTGCTGTAGGATGTGATCTAGGAGAAGTCTTTCTCTCATGCTGTCTCTAACCCTTCCCTCAGATCATCCTGTGTCTGGACGAGGACAGCGTAGGACAGAAGATGTACTGTAGGATGTGATCTAGGAGAAGTCGTTCTCTCATGCTGTCTCTAACCTGCCCCTCAGATCATCCTGTGTCTGGACGAGGACAGCGTAGGACAGAAGATGTACTGTAGGATGTGATCTAGGAGAAGTCTTTCTCTCATGCTGTCTCTACCCTGTCCCTCAGATCATCCTGTGTCTGGACGAGGACAGCGTAGGACAGAAGATGCAGCTGGCCTACCGACTGCAGCAGGTGGCCGCGCTGGTGGAAAACAAGGTCACTGACCTATGACCCCAAGGATGAACCCCTCCTCGCCCCGGAGGACCTCTCAGGTCTCCTCCCCTCTGACCTTGAACTCGGGAGGTAGGAGGGTGTGGAGGTCACGGCGACCACTACACGAGTCGATGCTTTTGAGCTGTGTATGTGTGTGTGTGTGTGTGGTCCAGCGTGTGAACGAGAAAAAGCACAAAGACATGAACCTGATCATCTCTGGGGTCATTAGAACAGAGACTGACAATGATGGTGACCCCTACGTGACCCCTGGGGTTGGACCCAGTGAATCAGCATAAAGCACAAACCCCCAACACCCATGAACTTTGACCTTTGTCCAGGAATGGAACTCTTAATTATACTGGAGAAGACTGTCCATGGAGGTAGAGACGGCAAACACACACACACACACGGTCTGTACTTTGTGTCTAAGCATCACGTGTGTGTGTGTGTGTGTGTGTGTGTGTGTGTGTGTGTGTGTGTGTGTGTGTGTGTGTGTGTGTGCGTGTGTGCGTGTGTGCGTGTTATTATATTGTGAATGAGTGAATGCATCGTCAATGGCTGAGAAGTTAACCATTTGAGCCCTGTTCTGTACTCTACAAGCCCATGACACGTTGCAGATGTGCTAGTTTCAAAACATTTCAAATTCATATATTTGGGAGAGAAACTAAAGACAAATGGCTCAAAATAGGGACACCGGGTTGAAAGTGGTTTCACTTAAGGGTTGTTGTTCTGATAACCAGTGAAACATTACCAGCAATAAGTTGAGTGGCGTCGTGTAGAGTTGAGTGGGTGTGGTATAATTTTATTATTATCCATTCTTGATTTCCCCAAATGTTAAACTTATATTTTTATGAGGCAGAAGATGCAAATCGTGTTTTATTATACCAGCCACCTACAGTACAATTCATACTATTATTATTGTTGACTACTAACTACTCGCCTACATTTGAATTTTCATTGTATTTGATCTTTATTTAACTGAGTTAAAGTTCACCCAAAGTTCAAGACACATAAATACAGTACATTCTCCATTGAAGTACAGAAAGATGTGCCCCCCCTAACTTACCCTTAAAGATAAATAAAAGAAAAGGCTTCACACGTTGAAGTCACGGCAGGATTATTTCTAAAATTGCAGACCTGCACTTCCTTTATTTTAGAGATATTTTAAACCAGTTTGCTTGCTGATCTGGTGAAGACCAATCTCACCAGCTTATTGTTTCAAGTTAAGCTTTTTTGTAACTCTGTTGTTCTGAGACAATCCAACTAGTCATGTCGTCAGGGACTCAATGCCTAGAACCACTGCCTGCACTGCATTATTCCACAACCTTCAAAGCACAGAAGACCCCCCCACACACACACACACACACACACACACACGTAAGGTTTAGGCATGGGTGTTTGAATGAATAGCAATAGTTAGAAGAAGCACAGGAACAGATGCGGTGACTCCAGCCGAAGTCGAATCTCGAATCCAAATAGTTTTTAAATGTGTTATTGAAAGGACAATACAAGCTGTGGGCTTTAATATATATTCTGACAATAGATCGAAACATTGAAATGATAAACTATCTATAGCGCCGTACTGACAAATACGTTTAGTGGAACAGAAAATAAGATTTGTGGTTTCAGTTTGTGCTGCTCGTCTGTAAAACAAGCTGACCTACTGTTCTGCTCGTCTGACCAGCTACATGTCCGTCTATATGAGGTTTTAGAAGGACCACTACTGTACTACAGTACAACACAGCTTTAGGAGCCTACGCCCAAATACAGGGAGCTACTGAATATACTAAATGTAGTCCATTGTCATCCATGAGAATCCTGCAAATGTAATCATGTGTAGACCATGGTGATCAGCAGAACAAAGCCAAACCAGCCTAGCATTCCACAGCTAGCATTAAATCAAGCCTGAACAGCCAATGGAAACCTCTGAGCAATAATAATAATGAAAATAAGTCAGTCAGGAAGATGAAGAACAAAGAAAATGAGCAAGACAAGTACGTGTGTGTGTGTGTGTGTGTGTGTGTGTGTGTGTGTGTGTGTGTGTGTGTGTGTGTGTGTGTGTGTGTGTGTGTGTGTGTGTGTGTGTGTGTGTGTGTGTGTGTGTGTGTGTGTGTGTGTGTGTGTGTGTGTGTGTGTGTGTGTGTGTGTCATCACAAAGGGGAAACTCTGGTTTGTTCGTTAATTACTAACTTATTGTTTGTAAATAGATATGTATAGTGTGTAAACTGATGGAAAACCAAATGTGCCTTAATTGTCATAATTATTCTACCATGTACAGTACAGTCGTATGCCACTGAACTCTGTTCCGTTAGCCAATCACCATGTACAGTACAGTCGTATGCGACTGAACTCTGTTCCGTTAGCCAATCAGGCCACCAGCTTTCTGTCTGGTCAGCCATTACAGTGCAAGTTTCCTATTTGTTCAGCCAATGAAATACCAGCTTCCTAGAGCCCAAGAATAAAAATACATAGAATTCTATCAAATATATAATATCCCTCTGTATACTGGTATCACAACATGCCCTTGTTTATTCACAACTTTGGCCACAAATATGGATTTAAGATGTTTCTGCCGGAAAGCAACAAATGACATATTGCAGTTCCCATGACACTTCCCACTTGTCATGAATGCCAATGCTGATTTGGCCACGAGTTTGAGTCAACTGGTCGCGCCTCTCGCGGCCTAGAAGCTTGACAACCAGGCTTACACTGTGGTCATCTTTAAAGTTTCTCAGTACAGGTCAGTAGGATATGGCAAAATATGAATTATTTTGTGTTGCTTGAGATGACGTCACAATAATATAGCTGTTGTTTCGATGAATTGAGTAGAAAGGACCCCAATGGAAAAGCCATAGGCTTTCTTGGGTTTAAATCCTCTTAGCAGACCTTGTATTGAAATGTACTTTCCTGTGCTTTTCTCTGCAAACGGCTAATAAAGTATTCAATCAATCAATCCATCAATCCATCAATCAATAGCTCATGTTTAAAAGTGAGCTTCCATTTCGTATTTCATAGAACTGGCTTTCATGTCGTTGCCTCTGAGGATTGATCTACAGAAATGAACCACCATTTTGCTCTACTTTACGATGCGATACAATAGACCATTTGACTCAAACTTGAGGCGAAATCAGCACTCGTGCCATGAAAGCAGCGTCACTCTTATGATTTGCATTGGCGTCATGTCCAGGGGATTATGGGTATCGCATTTTAATTTAGTATTATCCACGAAAGGTTTGACTGAGCATGTCTGAACAGAGTAATTGTCAATTCTTTCCTCCAGGAAACATTTTATAAGAGACAAGAGTAGATGTCCCATTGTTTCAAAATGGCTCGCATCTTCTCTAATGTGTTCTGTTGTATTTTCTGTGTTTTCTTGTGTTAATGATTTTATTTTTAATTTTATTTTGACCCCACTTTGGCACTTTGTTTTGGTTTTTATTCGTATTGTTAGGATAATATCCTAACAATGTTATTAGATCATGTTATGATCTGACCACTAAAAAGCATTTGTGTAGTGGGATACTGAAGAAGACAGTATTTCTGGACTATGAGGGTCTTTTTAGAAGCACTATTAGAATGTTGCCTCAATTGACTTTTATCATGACGAGAGAATGAGAATGAAAGTGTATATTTCCTGGACTACTTACTGGGAGGCTGTGAAGCACTATTGCAATGGTTTGAAATGACTTTGGTGGTTTGATTTCCAATGTTGAACAACTGATCGCAAAAGGCAATAATGGAACATGAACTTTCTTCCATGTTTGTGAGAACGGTGTGTTCTACCTGTAGTATAAGAACAATGTATATGATATTACAAAATGATAGTACTTTTCTGTTTGTGTGGAGCTACTGTATGTATGCTGCAGTCTGGCTCCGTGTTCTCTGTAGAGGCTACACAGGATACAGCACAGGAGTTATCAAAGGATTTATTTGAATGGCACAAAATACTTAAATGTCATTTCGGCTTTGATGGTTTACAGTGGAGAGTTAGAAGTCAGACACACGACATTTGCAGTACCTTAATCTCCAGAGATCAGATACATCGGACAGACTTGGATGGATATATCTGTAATTACTGTGAGTGAGGTTCACAATACACTTTGCTATTATTGTTGCTATTTTAACCATGGCTATTATTATTATTATCCTGATTCTTGGCGGACGGGATGTCTTCCTGCTAGTAGCTTACGCACACACACACACACACACACACACACACACACACACACACACACACACACACACACCCTACTGGACTGACTTTTAATGTTTTATGCCTTGTGTGCTTTTTGACTGTGTGTCTGACCTGTAGTTGTAGTATTGTCAGATCAGAGTAGATGTTTGCATGCACGTGTGATGATAATGATGCTCCTGTTGTCTCTGGCCTCCCGTCAGCACACACCGACACACACAACTGAAAATGCTACGTTACACTGCTTTCATTTGAATGCAAATTGTTTTGTTTTTTTAAACTTCTAATCTACTTGTCTACACAGTGTTAAATTCAGCCTACCCAACTATGACTACTAGTACCATACTTCAACATATTATACCGTATAAACACTGTGGGCTGGTTCACACACGTTTGTCCATGTAGCAGTATTAATATTACTGTGTGTGTGTGTGTGTGTGTGTGTGTGTGTGTGTGTGTGTGTGTGTGTGTGTGTGTGTGTGTGTGTGTGTGTGTGTGTGTGTGTGTGTGTGTGTGTGTGAGTGAAAGTTTTAGATTTTTACACCAGCAGAGACTTTGCATGAGACTGCCTACATAGTCACACAGCCTGCTGGGAGTTGTAGTTCAACTAACTTTTGTGGATTGCAACCCCCCCCCCCCCCCCCCTCTCTCTCTTTCCACACACATACACGCGCGCGCACACACACACACATGCACCCTCGCCTGGGGAACACCTGAGGTGGCTCTGATTGGTGGAGCTCTCAGGATGTTGAGATAAAACATGTTTTTGTCATTTTCAAAAGGGACTAAATGAAATATTGAAATGAATTTGTACAAAATGAAAACTGAATAAATTAGTTTTTAGATGAATTGGGGTACTGAGGACAGGCCCTCATGTGGGATTTTTCTATGGATATTGTGTATAGTTTTTAACAATGTGTACATGTGCCTGTAAATATTTTGTGTGATGATGATGATGATGAAGATGAGAATGCTTGTTTTTATTTCTCAGCTTTTAAAAATAAAATCTCTTTTTGTTGTGAAGACTTTGGCCTCAGAGGGAATCAAACAGAATAAAGTTATAATTTTAACTCTGTCCTGGTTGTCTATATTTGTTCTGTTTTGTTTACGTTCCCAGTGGTAACACATTGTACATCATAAAACAGTTATTTTCTTCTTGGTAAGTCATATCGTGGCCTGATGATGGAGAATAAACTAGAAAAAGTGCTCCTTGCATTTTTCATGGTTTTGGATGTTTGGAGCAACATTAGTAACTTCATTCTGGGGGATCCCAAGGTGATCGAAGGCCATTTTGGAGATATGATATAATCAATATACAGCAGGGACGGATTAACCCCCACAAGGGCCACTGGTCCGGTAATATTTGACAACCCAGCTAACATGTCCACCTTGGTTTTTTTTTCACCAATTGGGTTTTGACATGGGCTATGGGCTTGGGTTCCAAGTGGGCCGTGCACCCAGTATTCACAAAGGGCCCACCCGTGTTAGCCCATATGGGCTTATGTGGGTTTCTAACTGGGTCTTAGGTGGTATCCAAATGGGCCATTTTATTTCAGAACCATGTGTGCCACCTGTGTTTGCCTATATGGGTTTGAACTGGGATCTGATTGGGCCTTAAGTGGGTACCAGCTGGGCAAATTATCAGGCCACACTTGTGTCCGTCCTCATTGTCTTCCGTCCTGTTTCTGTTGTCACCTGCTGTCGATTGTTCATTCCTACGGATAGGATGCAGTGCGCCACATTGGCGGTGTTTCCAGTTTTCTGTAGTAGTTTCTTCAAGTGTTCAAACTTTATGACTGGATAGCACTCGATCCGTAGAGTCCTACATTACTATCTCCTACGATCAAGGGTTAGGGTTAGGGAACTGTAGCATGCCGTTTTTCATCATTTTTGAGGACGAAAATCACTCCGACACCATGGACTATAGCCCATGGTCTGGAAGTGATTTTGTCTTTTTTTCAAATCCTCGTTTTTCATCGTTTTTGACCATGGATTATAGCCGGGTTAGGGTTAGGGTTAGGTTCCACGGGCTAATAAAGTGTAAATTCGGGGGTCCTTGACGAGAAAAGGTTTGGGAAACACTGTTGTAGAGGGTCTATACTAGATGATAAGTTAGTGACTTTGACAGTGTACAAATACATTGATACATTGAAAAATACATTTTGGATGTGTCACTTACAAGCAAACAAACAAAAAAGCAGTGTGAATTTTCTGGAGCCAGTGGCTCAGTGTGTTAGAACACTGTCCACATGTTTGGGAGATGGTGAGTTCAAACCCCAAATAATTCTTTATTTTCAAGACCAATTTCAGAAGAAGAAAACAAACAAAAAAGCATTGTGAATTGTCTCGAGCCAGTGGCTCAGTGTGTTAGAACGCTGCCACATGATCGGGAGATGGTGAGTCTGCAGTAGAAATGAGGTACAGACAACCGTATGACTCTCAAGCTGATCTCACTGCGGGATGAACTTTGAGTTTATGTTTAAGAAATAACAATTCATTGAAAAATACATTCTGGATGTGTCACTTACAAGCCGAAATAGCTCAGTTGGAAGAGCATTAGACTGAAGATCTAAACGTCCCTAGTTCAATCCTGGGTTTCGGCAGTTGAAATGAGTTACAGAAAACTGTATATAGTTTCGGAAGACTTACTATAATATGTTGTTTTTCATGATTTTGAAGGATAAAAAAAGACATACTATAGTTCATGGGTTTGGAAGACATACATGTGTACTTCATGATTTGGAGGATTACAAAATATCAGCCAAAATCCAACTCCAAACTCTAACTCACAGGCAAAGGAAGACTGTTGTTGCAGATAGCAATAGGTAACTGAGTTAGGGTGCTGTCGTGGTTTTTGACGTGCCAATCATTCTGATTGACAGATTCCTTGGCCAATCAGATCGGTCTGCCTTCAGCCAATCCTAGGGCTCCTTACATTGTCTCCTCCAATCAAATGGTCGCAGACCCGGACCACTTCCTTGTTTATAACTGGATGAAATACTCTGACCTGTTTTAGATTTATAGTGATTATTCAACTTCATTTTCTTCATTTTCACAGTTTTTGACGTTTTATTAATATAATTGATCATTCTAGATCACTGCTAGATCTGTAACAATCTTCTCTTATGGGGTTAGGGTTAGGGTTAGGGTTAGGTTCAGGTTCCACAGGTTAATAAAGTGTAAATGTGGGGGTCCTTGACAAGAAAAGGTTTGGGAACCACTGTTGTAGAGGGACTATAGAATAGATAGATGTTGATAGTATTAAGTTAGTTACTTTGATAGTGTACAAATGGAACCGGTTTTCAGCAGGTCAAATGAGGTACAGAAAACCGTATGACTCCCAGGCTGATCTCACTGGGGGAAAACTCTGAGTGTATTTGTTTAAGAACTAACAATCAATTGAAAAATATATTCTGGATGTGACACTTACAAGCCAAATTAGCGCAGTTGGTAGAGCATTAGACTGAAGATCTAAAGGTCCCTGGTTCAATCCAGGCTTTCGGCAGTTGAAATGAGGTACAGAAAGTCCTATGACTCTTAAGGGCTGTATTTTGCGTGTCTTAAGTACCAGGTCTTATTACCTAACTTGAGTAAACTAAAGACCTGGAGGCGTGATCAATGCCATTTGGCTATTCTGAGTGGCCAAAGAGCATTGATCACGCCTCCAGGTCTTTAGTTTACTCAAGTTAGGTAATAAGACCTGGTACTTAAGACACGCAAAATACAGCCCTCAGGCTGATCTCACTGGGTGAAAAACTTTATGAGTTTTTTTGTTTAAGAAGTAACAAGTAACAGTCAATGTAAAAATAAATACTGGATGTGTTACTTTCAAGCCGTAATAGCTCAGCTGGGAGAGCGTTAGGCTGTAGTTCTGAAGGTTCCTGGTTCAAACCTGAGATTCGGCAGTTGAAATGAGGTACAGACAACCGTATGACCCTCAAGCTGATCTCACTGTGGGATGAACTGTATGAGTTTATGTTTAAGAACTAACAATACATTGAAAAATACATTCTGGATTTGTCACTTACAAGCAAACAAACAAAAAAGCACTTTGCTTTCCACACTTACATCAAATAGCACAAAAAAGCTGTGTAGTACTATCCAGCAATTAGCTCAGTGTGATGAGAGGCTGTCCTTGGGAGCCACAGGTCCAGGGTTCAAATCCCACATTAGTCATAACTGTGACACTTTGCTTTGCACACTGATTTCCAGAAGGACAACTTTAAAGCAGCCCAGAAATTCACCATGTTTGTGTGCCTCAGTGGCCCAACGGATAAATCACAAGTTATCTGTAGAGTACCTTGTAGAATTATGCTAGTTCAAACCCAACACACTCAGTAGGAAGGTGCTGTTTTTTGACGTGCCAATCATTCTGATTGACAGATTCCTTGGCCAATCAGATCGGTCTGCCTTCAGCCAATCCTAGGGCTCCTTACATTGTCTCCTCCAATCAAATGGTCGCAGACCCGGACCACTTCCTTGTTTATAACTGGATGAAATACTCTGACCTGTTTTAGATTTATAGTGATTCTTCAACTTCATTTTCTTCATTTTCACAGTTTTTGACGTTTTATTAATATAATTGATCATTCTAGATCACTGCTAGATCTGTAACAATCTTCTCTTATGGGGTTAGGGTTAGGGTTAGGGTTAGGGTTAGGGTTAGGGTTAGGGTTAGGGTTAGGGTTAGGGTTAGGGTTAGGTTCAGGTTCAGGTTCCACAGGTTAATAAAGTGTAAATGTGGGGGTCCTTGACAAGAAAAGGTTTGGGAACCACTGTTGTAGAGGGACTATAGAATAGATAGATGTTGATAGTATTAAGTTAGTTACTTTGACAGTGTACAAATGGAACCGGTTTTCAGCAGGTCAAATGAGGTACAGAAAACCGTATGACTCCCAGGCTGATCTCACTGGGGGAAAACTGTATGAGTTTATTTGTTTAAGAACTAACAATCAATTGAAAAATATATTCTGGATGTGACACTTACAAGCCAAATTAGCGCAGTTGGTAGAGCGTTAGACTGAAGATCTAAAGGTCCTTGGTTCAATCCAGGCTTTTGGCAGTTGAAATGAGGTACAGAAAATCCTATGACTCTTAGGCTGATATCACTGGGTGAAAAACTTTATGAGTTTTTTTGTTTAAGAAGTAACAAGTAACAGTCAATGTAAAAATAAATACTGGATGTGTTACTTTCAAGCCGTAATAGCTCAGCTGGGAGAGCGTTAGGCTGTAGATCTGAAGGTTCCTGGTTCAAACCTGAGATTCGGCAGTTGAAATGAGGTACAGACAACCGTATGACCCTCAAGCTGATCTCACTGTGGGATGAACTGTATGAGTTTATGTTTAAGAACTAACAATACATTGAAAAATACATTCTGGATTTGTCACTTACAAGCAAACAAACAAAAAAGCACTTTGCTTTCCACACTTACATCAAATAGCACAAAAAAGCTGTGTAGTACTATCCAGCAGTTAGCTCAGTGTGATGAGAGGCTGTCCTTGGGAGCCACAGGTCCAGGGTTCCAATCCCACATTAGTCATAACTGTGACCCTTTGCTTTGCACACTGATTTCCAGAAGGACAACTTTAAAGCAGCCCAGAAATTCACCATGTTTGTGTGCCTCAGTGGCACAACAGATAAGTCAGATGATATCCGTAGTATACCTAGTAGAAGTGTGCCGGTTCAAACCCGACATAAGACATGCGGTGTTCAAATCACCAACACCTAGACTAGGCGTGTCCCAGCGGTCTTTCTTTACTGTGACACTTTGCTTTCCACACTTACATCAAATAGCACGAAAAAGCTGTGTAGTACTATCCAGCAGTTAGCTCAGTGTGATGAGAGGCTGTCCTTGGGAGCCACAGGTCCAGGGTTCCAATCCCACATTAGTCATAACTGTGACACTTTGCTTTGCACACTGATTTCCAGAAGGACATCTTTAAAGCAGCCCAGAAATTAACCATGTTTGTGTGCCTCAGTGGCACAACGGATAAGTCAGATGATATCTGTAGTATACCTAGTAGAAGTGTGCCGGTTCAAACCCGACATACGACATGCGGTGTTCAAATCACCAACACCTAGACTAGGCGTGTCCCAGCGGTTTTTCTTTACTGTGACACTTTGCTTTCCACACTTACATCAAATAGCACAAAAAAGCTGCGTAGTAGTATCCAGCAGTTAGCTCAGTGTGATGAGAGGCTGTCCTTGGGAGCCACAGGTCCAGGGTTCAAATCTCACATTAGTCATAACTGTGACACTTTGCTTTGCACACTGATTTCCGGAAGGACAATTTTAAAGCAGCCCAGAAATTAACCATGTTTGTGTGCCTCAGTGGCCCAACGGATAAGTCAGATGATATCCGTAGTATACCTAGTAGAAGTGTGCCGGTTCAAACCCGACATAAGACATGCGGTGTTCAAATCACCAACACCTAGAGTAGGCGTCTCCCAGCGGTCTTTCTTTACTGTGACACTTTGCTTTCCACACTTACATCAAATAGCACAAAAAAGCTGTGTAGTAGTATCCAGCAGTTAGCTCAGTGTGATGAGAGGCTGTCCTTGGGAGCCACAGGTCCAGGGTTCAAATCCCACATTAGTCATAACTGTGACACTTTGCTTTGCACACTGATTTCCAGAAGGACAACTTTAAAGCAGCCCAGAAATTGTTTGTGTTTGTGTGCCTCAATGGCCCAACGGATAAGTCAGATGATATCCGTAGTATACCTAGTATAAGTATAAGTATAAGTATAAGTGTGCCGGTTCAAACCCGACATGCGGTGTTGGTTCAAATCACCAACACCTAGAGATAAATCAGATAATATCCATAGGATGGTGCTGTTTCAAATCAGGTAGGAGGAGATTAGTGTGGTCAGGTAGGAGGAGATTAGTCGTGTCAGGTAGGATGTGAGTAGTGGCTCAGGTAGGAGGAAATTAGTGGTGTCTGGTAGGAGGAGAGTAGTGGGTCAGGTAGGAGGAGAGTGGCGGGGTCAGGTAGGAGGAGAGTAGTGGGTTCAGGTAGGAGGAGAGTAGGAGGAGTTCAGTCCAGGCTGTGTAGGAGGAGAGTAGGAAGGGGAGAGGCCAGGCAGGAGGAGAGTAGGAAGGGGAGGGGCCAGGCAGGTGGAGAGTAGGAAGGGGAGGGGGAGAGTAGGAAGGGGAGGGGCCTGGCAGGAGGAGAGTAGGAAGGGGAGGGGCCAGGCAGGGGGAGGGGCCAGGCAGGGGGAGAGTAGGAGGGGGAGGGGCCAGGCAGGGGGAGAGTAGGAAGGGGAGGGCCAGGCAGGGGGAGAGTAGGAGGGGGAGGGGCCAGGCAGGAGGAGAGTAGGAAGGGGAGGGGCCAGGCAGAGTAGGAAGGGGAGGGGCCAGGCAGGGGGAGAGTAGGAGGGGCCAGGCAGGAGGAGAGTAGGAAGGGGAGGGGCCAGGCAGAGTAGGAAGGGGAGGGGCCAGGCAGGGGGAGAGTAGGAGGGGGAGGGGACAGAGTAGGAAGGGGAGGGGCCAGGCAGGGGACGAGTAGGAGGGGGAGGGGCCAGGCAGGGGAGGAGTAGGAGGGGGAGGGGCCAGGCAGGGGAGGAGTAGGAGGGGGAGGGGCCAGGCAGGGGAGGAGTAGGAGGGGGAGTGGCCAGGCAGGGGGAGGAGTAGGAGGGGGAGGGGCCAGGCAGGGGGAGAGTAGGAGGGGGAGGGGCCAGGCAGGGGGAGAGTAGGAGGGGGAGGGGCCAGGCAGGGGGAGAGTAGGAAGGGGAGGGGCCAGGCAGTGGTAGAGTAGGAGGGGGAGGGGCCAGGCAGGGGGAGAGTAGGAAGGGGAGGGGCCAGGCAGGGGGAGAGTAGGAGGGGGAGGGTAGGGCACGACATTTTCTTGTTTTTCCGTGTTTTTATCATCTTTTTTTACCTAAATTTAACAAAATCAATGGCCAATAAATGGCCCCAGGAGCCCTTTTCAGGGCGTCAAACCTAGTACCTCATGGTCCAATTTGCCACAGGGTCCCTGAGAGCCAAGAGCCCATGGGCCACGGCCCCGCTGGGCCCAATTTGTCCCTGGCATTGGGCGTTTAAGTTAAATAACACAGAAACTACAGATAATCTCCACAGTAAGGGGAATAATAAAAAGTGTGAATGGAGTTTCTAGGTGAAAGTGCTTTTTGACGTGCCAATGTCTGCCATTGAGCCCCATTGTAAATGTCTCAAATTTGAAAGCACTATATTTCTAAAACTATGAAACATTTCAAAGATTCCTTTTCAGGCAAACATGTCCACCGTAAGATGAACCTAAGTAGGCTAGAATGGGGTTGCTAGGTGTAAGTATGTAGGACTAGTATCATGCGAAAGTTTGTGCTATTGCCATAGAGAATGCATTGGGCGTTTAAGTTAAAATACTCATAAACTACAAAACATAAAAATAAAAAAAAGTTCCAGCATGTGTCTCCACAGTAAGCTGAATAATAAAAAGTGTGAATGGAGTTTCTAGGTGAAAGTGACTTTTGACGTGCCTATAGAGCTGCCATTGAGCCCCATGTTAAATGTCTCAAATTTGAAAAAACTATATTTCTAAAACTATGAAACATTTCAAAGATTCCTTTTCAGGCAAACATGTCCACCGTAAGATGAACCTAAGTAGGCTAGAATGGGGTTGCTAGGTGTAAGTATGTAGGACTAGTATCATGCCAAAGTTTGTGCTATTGCCATAGAGAATGCATTGGGCGTTTAAGTTAAATAACTCATAAACTACAAAACATAAAAATTAAAAAAAGTTCCAGCATGTGTCTCCACAGTAAGCTGAATAATAAAAAGTGTGAATGGAGTTTCTAGGTGAAAGTGACTTTTGACGTGCCAATGTCTGCCATTGAGCCCCATTGTAAATGTCTCAAATTTGAAAGCACTATATTTCTAAAACTATGAAACATTTCAAAGATTCCTTTTCAGGCAAACATGTCCACCGTAAGATGAACCTAAGTAGGCTAGAATGGGGTTGCTAGGTGTAAGTATGTAGGACTAGTATCATGCGAAAGTTTGTGCTATTGCCATAGAGAATGCATTGGGCGTTTAAGTTAAAATACTCATAAACTACAAAACATAAAAATAAAAAAAAGTTCCAGCATGTGTCTCCACAGTAAGCTGAATAATAAAAAGTGTGAATGGAGTTTCTAGGTGAAAGTGACTTTTGACGTGCCTATAGAGCTGCCATTGAGCCCCATGTTAAATGTCTCAAATTTGAAAAAACTATATTTCTAAAACTATGAAACATTTCAAAGATTCCTTTTCAGGCAAACATGTCCACCGTAAGATGAACCTAAGTAGGCTAGAATGGGGTTGCTAGGTGTAAGTATGTAGGACTAGTATCATGCCAAAGTTTGTGCTATTGCCATAGAGAATGCATTGGGCGTTTAAGTTAAATAACTCATAAACTACAAAACATAAAAATTAAAAAAAGTTCCAGCATGCGTCTCCACAGTAAGCTGAATAATAAAAAGTGTGAATGGAGTTTCTAGGTGAAAGTGACTTTTGACGTGCCTATAGAGCTGCCATTGAGCCCCATGTTAAATGTCTCAAATTTGAAAGCACTATATTTCTAAAACTATGAAAAATTTCAAAGATTCCTTTTCAGGCAAACATGTCCACCGTAAGATGAACCTAAGTAGGCTAGAATGGGGTTGCTAGGTGTAAGTATGTAGGACTAGTATCATGCCAAAGTTTGTGCTATTGCCATAGAGAATGCATTGGGCGTTTAAGTTAAAATACTCATAAACTACAAAACATAAAAATAAAAAAAAGTTCCAGCATGTGTCTCCACAGTAAGCTGAATAATAAAAAGTGTGAATGGAGTTTCTAGGTGAAAGTGACTTTTGACGTGCCTATAGAGCTGCCATTGAGCCCCATGTTAAATGTCTCAAATTTGAAAGCACTATATTTCTAAAACTATGAAACATTTCAAAGATTCCTTTTCAGGCAAACATGTCCACCGTAAGATGAACCTAAGTAGGCTAGAATGGGGTTGCTAGGTGTAAGTATGTAGGACTAGTATCATGCCAAAGTTTGTGCTATTGCCATAGAGAATGCATTGGGCGTTTAAGTTAAATAACTCATAAACTACAAAACATAAAAATTAAAAAAAGTTCCAGCATGCGTCTCCACAGTAAGCTGAATAATAAAAAGTGTGAATGGAGTTTCTAGGTGAAAGTGACTTTTGACGTGCCTATAGAGCTGCCATTGAGCCCCATGTTAAATGTCTCAAATTTGAAAGCACTATATTTCTAAAACTATGAAACATTTCAAAGATTCCTTTTCAGGCAAACATGTCCACCGTAAGATGAACCTAAGTAGGCTAGAATGGGGTTGCTAGGTGTAAGTATGTAGGACTAGTATCATGCCAAAGTTTGTGCTATTGCCATAGAGAATGCATTGGGCGTTTAAGTTAAAATACTCATAAACTACAAAACATAAAAATAAAAAAAAGTTCCAGCATGTGTCTCCACAGTAAGCTGAATAATAAAAAGTGTGAATGGAGTTTCTAGGTGAAAGTGACTTTTGACGTGCCTATAGAGCTGCCATTGAGCCCCATGTTAAATGTCTCAAATTTGAAAGCACTATATTTCTAAAACTATGAAACATTTCAAAGATTCCTTTTCAGGCAAACATGTCCACCGTAAGATGAACCTAAGTAGGCTAGAATGGGGTTGCTAGGTGTAAGTATGTAGGACTAGTATCATGCCAAAGTTTGTGCTATTGCCATAGAGAATGCATTGGGCGTTTAAGTTAAATAACTCATAAACTACAAAACATAAAAATTAAAAAAAGTTCCAGCATGTGTCTCCACAGTAAGCTGAATAATAAAAAGTGTGAATGGAGTTTCTAGGTGAAAGTGACTTTTGACGTGCCTATAGAGCTGCCATTGAGCCCCATGTTAAATGTCTCAAATTTGAAAGCACTATATTTCTAAAACTATGAAACATTTCAAAGATTCCTTTTCAGGCAAACATGTCCACCGTAAGATGAACCTAAGTAGGCTAGAATGGGGTTGCTAGGTGTAAGTATGTAGGACTAGTATCATGCCAAAGTTTGTGCTATTGCCATAGAGAATGCATTGGGCGTTTAAGTTAAATAACTCATAAACTACAAAACATAAAAATTAAAAAAAGTTCCAGCATGTGTCTCCACAGTAAGCTGAATAATAAAAAGTGTGAATGGAGTTTCTAGGTGAAAGTGACTTTTGACGTGCCTATAGAGCTGCCATTGAGCCCCATGTTAAATGTCTCAAATTTGAAAGCACTATATTTCTAAAACTATGAAACATTTCAAAGATTCCTTTTCAGGCAAACATGTCCACCGTAAGATGAACCTAAGTAGGCTAGAATGGGGTTGCTAGGTGTAAGTATGTAGGACTAGTATCATGCCAAAGTTTGTGCTATTGCCATAGAGAATGCATTGGGCGTTTAAGTTCAATAACTCATAAACTACAAAACATAAAAATAAAAAAAAGTTCCAGCATGTGTCTCCACAGTAAGCTGAATAATAAAAAGTGTGAATGGAGTTTCTAGGTGAAAGTGACTTTTGACGTGCCTATAGAGCTGCCATTGAGCCCCATGTTAAATGTCTCAAATTTGAAAGCACTATATTTCTAAAACTATGATAACATTTCAAAGATTCCTTTTCAGGCAAACATGTCCACCGTAAGATGAACCTAAGTAGGCTAGAATGGGGTTGCTAGGTGTAAGTATGTAGGACTAGTATCATGCCAAAGTTTGTGCTATTGCCATAGAGAATGCATTGGGCGTTTAAGTTCAATAACTCATAAACTACAAAACATAAAAATAAAAAAAAGTTCCAGCATGTGTCTCCACAGTAAGCTGAATAATAAAAAGTGTGAATGGAGTTTCTAGGTGAAAGTGACTTTTGACGTGCCTATAGAGCTGCCATTGAGCCCCATGTTAAATGTCTCAAATTTGAAAGCACTATATTTCTAAAACTATGAAACATTTCAAAGATTCCTTTTCAGGCAAACATGTCCACCGTAAGATGAACCTAAGTAGGCTAGAATGGGGTTGCTAGGTGTAAGTATGTAGGACTAGTATCATGCCAAAGTTTGTGCTATTGCCATAGAGAATGCATTGGGCGTTTAAGTTAAATAACTCATAAACTACAAAACATAAAAATTAAAAAAAGTTCCAGCATGTGTCTCCACAGTAAGCTGAATAATAAAAAGTGTGAATGGAGTTTCTAGGTGAAAGTGACTTTTGACGTGCCTATAGAGCTGCCATTGAGCCCCATGTTAAATGTCTCAAATTTGAAAGCACTATATTTCTAAAACCATGAAACATTTCAAAGATTCCTTTTCAGGCAAACATGTCCACCGTAAGATGAACCTAAGTAGGCTAGAATGGGGTTGCTAGGTGTAAGTATGTAGGACTAGTATCATGCCAAAGTTTGTGCTATTGCCATAGAGAATGCATTGGGCGTTTAAGTTAAATAACTCATAAACTACAAAACATAAAAATAAAAAAAAGTTCCAGCATGTGTCTCCACAGTAAGCTGAATAATAAAATGTGTGAATGGAGTTTCTAGGTGAAAGTGACTTTTGACGTGCCTATAGAGCTGCCATTGAGCCCCATGTTAAATGTCTCAAATTTGAAAGCACTATATTTCTAAAACTATGAAACATTTCAAAGATTCCTTTTCAGGCAAACATGTCCACCGTAAGATGAACCTAAGTAGGCTAGAATGGGGTTGCTAGGTGTAAGTATGTAGGACTAGTATCATGCCAAAGTTTGTGCTATTGCCATAGAGAATGCATTGGGCGTTTAAGTTAAATAACTCATAAACTACAAAACATAAAAATAAAAAAAAGTTCCAGCATGTGTCTCCACAGTAAGCTGAATAATAAAAAGTGTGAATGGAGTTTCTAGGTGAAAGTGACTTTTGACATGCCTATAGAGCTGCCATTGAGCCCCATGTTAAATGTCTCAAATTTGAAAGCACTATATTTCTAAAACTATGAAACATTTCAAAGATTCCTTTTCAGGCAAACATGTCCACCGTAAGATGAACCTAAGTAGGCTAGAATGGGGTTGCTAGGTGTAAGTATGTAGGACTAGTATCATGCCAAAGTTTGTGCTATTGCCATAGAGAATGCATTGGGCGTTTAAGTTCAATAACTCATAAACTACAAAACATAAAAATAAAAAAAAGTTCCAGCATGTGTCTCCACAGTAAGCTGAATAATAAAAAGTGTGAATGGAGTTTCTAGGTGAAAGTGACTTTTGACGTGCCTATAGAGCTGCCATTGAGCCCCATGTTAAATGTCTCAAATTTGAAAGCACTATATTTCTAAAACTATGAAACATTTCAAAGATTCCTTTTCAGGCAAACATGTCCACCGTAAGATGAACCTAAGTAGGCTAGAATGGGGTTGCTAGGTGTAAGTATGTAGGACTAGTATCATGCCAAAGTTTGTGCTATTGCCATAGAGAATGCATTGGGCGTTTAAGTTAAATAACTCATAAACTACAAAACATAAAAATTAAAAAAAGTTCCAGCATGTGTCTCCACAGTAAGCTGAATAATAAAAAGTGTGAATGGAGTTTCTAGGTGAAAGTGACTTTTGACGTGCCTATAGAGCTGCCATTGAGCCCCATGTTAAATGTCTCAAATTTGAAAGCACTATATTTCTAAAACTATGAAACATTTCAAAGATTCCTTTTCAGGCAAACATGTCCACCGTAAGATGAACCTAAGTAGGCTAGAATGGGGTTGCTAGGTGTAAGTATGTAGGACTAGTATCATGCCAAAGTTTGTGCTATTGCCATAGAGAATGCATTGGGCGTTTAAGTTAAATAACTCATAAACTACAAAACATAAAAATTAAAAAAAGTTCCAGCATGTGTCTCCACAGTAAGCTGAATAATAAAAAGTGTGAATGGAGTTTCTAGGTGAAAGTGACTTTTGACGTGCCTATAGAGCTGCCATTGAGCCCCATGTTAAATGTCTCAAATTTGAAAGCACTATATTTCTAAAACTATGAAACATTTCAAAGATTCCTTTTCAGGCAAACATGTCCACCGTAAGATGAACCTAAGTAGGCTAGAATGGGGTTGCTAGGTGTAAGTATGTAGGACTAGTATCATGCCAAAGTTTGTGCTATTGCCATAGAGAATGCATTGGGCGTTTAAGTTAAATAACTCATAAACTACAAAACATAAATAAAAAAAAAAGTTCCAGCATGTGTCTCCACAGTAAGCTGAATAATAAAAAGTGTGAATGGAGTTTCTAGGTGAAAGTGACTTTTGACGTGCCTATAGAGCTGCCATTGAGCCCCATGTTAAATGTCTCAAATTTGAAAGCACTATATTTCTAAAACTATGATAACATTTCAAAGATTCCTTTTCAGGCAAACATGTCCACCGTAAGATGAACCTAAGTAGGCTAGAATGGGGTTGCTAGGTGTAAGTATGTAGGACTAGTATCATGCCAAAGTTTGTGCTATTGCCATAGAGAATGCATTGGGCGTTTAAGTTAAATAACTCATAAACTACAAAACATAAAAATAAAAAAAAGTTCCAGCATGTGTCTCCACAGTAAGCTGAATAATAAAATGTGTGAATGGAGTTTCTAGGTGAAAGTGACTTTTGACGTGCCTATAGAGCTGCCATTGAGCCCCATGTTAAATGTCTCAAATTTGAAAGCACTATATTTCTAAAACTATGAAACATTTCAAAGATTCCTTTTCAGGCAAACATGTCCACCGTAAGATGAACCTAAGTAGGCTAGAATGGGGTTGCTAGGTGTAAGTATGTAGGACTAGTATCATGCCAAAGTTTGTGCTATTGCCATAGAGAATGCATTGGGCGTTTAAGTTAAATAACTCATAAACTACAAAACATAAAAAAAAAAAAAAAGTTCCAGCATGTGTCTCCACAGTAAGCTGAATAATAAAAAGTGTGAATGGAGTTTCTAGGTGAAAGTGACTTTTGACATGCCTATAGAGCTGCCATTGAGCCCCATGTTAAATGTCTCAAATTTGAAAGCACTATATTTCTAAAACTATGAAACATTTCAAAGATTCCTTTTCAGGCAAACATGTCCACCGTAAGATGAACCTAAGTAGGCTAGAATGGGGTTGCTAGGTGTAAGTATGTAGGACTAGTATCATGCCAAAGTTTGTGCTATTGCCATAGAGAATGCATTGGGCGTTTAAGTTCAATAACTCATAAACTACAAAACATAAAAATAAAAAAAAGTTCCAGCATGTGTCTCCACAGTAAGCTGAATAATAAAAAGTGTGAATGGAGTTTCTAGGTGAAAGTGACTTTTGACGTGCCTATAGAGCTGCCATTGAGCCCCATGTTAAATGTCTCAAATTTGAAAGCACTATATTTCTAAAACTATGAAACATTTCAAAGATTCCTTTTCAGGCAAACATGTCCACCGTAAGATGAACCTAAGTAGGCTAGAATGGGGTTGCTAGGTGTAAGTATGTAGGACTAGTATCATGCCAAAGTTTGTGCTATTGCCATAGAGAATGCATTGGGCGTTTAAGTTAAATAACTCATAAACTACAAAACATAAAAATTAAAAAAAGTTCCAGCATGTGTCTCCACAGTAAGCTGAATAATAAAAAGTGTGAATGGAGTTTCTAGGTGAAAGTGACTTTTGACGTGCCTATAGAGCTGCCATTGAGCCCCATGTTAAATGTCTCAAATTTGAAAGCACTATATTTCTAAAACTATGAAACATTTCAAAGATTCCTTTTCAGGCAAACATGTCCACCGTAAGATGAACCTAAGTAGGCTAGAATGGGGTTGCTAGGTGTAAGTATGTAGGACTAGTATCATGCCAAAGTTTGTGCTATTGCCATAGAGAATGCATTGGGCGTTTAAGTTAAATAACTCATAAACTACAAAACATAAAAATAAAAAAAAGTTCCAGCATGTGTCTCCACAGTAAGCTGAATAATAAAATGTGTGAATGGAGTTTCTAGGTGAAAGTGACTTTTGACGTGCCTATAGAGCTGCCATTGAGCCCCATGTTAAATGTCTCAAATTTGAAAGCACTATATTTCTAAAACTATGAAACATTTCAAAGATTCCTTTTCAGGCAAACATGTCCACCGTAAGATGAACCTAAGTAGGCTAGAATGGGGTTGCTAGGTGTAAGTATGTAGGACTAGTATCATGCCAAAGTTTGTGCTATTGCCATAGAGAATGCATTGGGCGTTTAAGTTAAATAACTCATAAACTACAAAACATAAAAATAAAAAAAAGTTCCAGCATGTGTCTCCACAGTAAGCTGAATAATAAAAAGTGTGAATGGAGTTTCTAGGTGAAAGTGACTTTTGACATGCCTATAGAGCTGCCATTGAGCCCCATGTTAAATGTCTCAAATTTGAAAGCACTATATTTCTAAAACTATGAAACATTTCAAAGATTCCTTTTCAGGCAAACATGTCCACCGTAAGATGAACCTAAGTAGGCTAGAATGGGGTTGCTAGGTGTAAGTATGTAGGACTAGTATCATGCCAAAGTTTGTGCTATTGCCATAGAGAATGCATTGGGCGTTTAAGTTCAATAACTCATAAACTACAAAACATAAAAATAAAAAAAAGTTCCAGCATGTGTCTCCACAGTAAGCTGAATAATAAAAAGTGTGAATGGAGTTTCTAGGTGAAAGTGACTTTTGATGTGCCTATAGAGCTGCCATTGAGCCCCATGTTAAATGTCTCAAATTTGAAAGCACTATATTTCTAAAACTATGAAACATTTCAAAGATTCCTTTTCAGGCAAACATGTCCACCGTAAGATGAACCTAAGTAGGCTAGAATGGGGTTGCTAGGTGTAAGTATGTAGGACTAGTATCATGCCAAAGTTTGTGCTAATGCCATAGAGAATGCATTGGGCGTTTAAGTTAAATAACTCATAAACTACAAAACATAAAAATAAAAAAAAGTTCCAGCACGTGTCTCCACAGTAAGCTGAATAATAAAAAGTGTGAATGGAGTTTCTAGGTGAAAGTGACTTTTGACGTGCCTATAGAGCTGCCATTGAGCCCCATGTTAAATGTCTCAAATTTGAAAGCACTATATTTCTAAAACTATGAAACATTTCAAAGATTCCTTTTCAGGCAAACATGTCCACCGTAAGATGAACCTAAGTAGGCTAGAATGGGGTTGCTAGGTGTAAGTATGTAGGACTAGTATCATGCCAAAGTTTGTGCTATTGCCATAGAGAATGCATTGGGCGTTTAAGTTAAATAACTCATAAACTACAAAACATAAAAATAAAAAAAAGTTCCAGCATGTGTCTCCACAGTAAGCTGAATAATAAAAAGTGTGAATGGAGTTTCTAGGTGAAAGTGACTTTTGACGTGCCTATAGAGCTGCCATTGAGCCCCATGTTAAATGTCTCAAATTTGAAAGCACTATATTTCTAAAACTAAGAAACATTTCAAAGATTCCTTTTCAGGCAAACATGTCCACCGTAAGATGAACCTAAGTAGGCTAGAATGGGGTTGCTAGGTGTAAGTATGTAGGACTAGTATCATGCCAAAGTTTGTGCTATTGCCATAGAGAATGCATTGGGCGTTTAAGTTAAATAACTCATAAACTACAAAACATAAAAATAAAAAAAAGTTCCAGCATGTGTCTCCACAGTAAGCTGAATAATAAAAAGTGTGAATGGAGTTTCTAGGTGAAAGTGACTTTTGACGTGCCTATAGAGCTGCCATTGAGCCCCATGTTAAATGTCTCAAATTTGAAAGCACTATATTTCTAAAACTATGAAACATTTCAAAGATTCCTTTTCAGGCAAACATGTCCACCGTAAGATGAACCTAAGTAGGCTAGAATGGGGTTGCTAGGTGTAAGTATGTAGGACTAGTATCATGCCAAAGTTTGTGCTATTGCCATAGAGAATGCATTGGGCGTTTAAGTTAAATAACTCATAAACTACAAAACATAAAAATAAAAAAAAGTTCCAGCATGTGTCTCCACAGTAAGCTGAATAATAAAAAGTGTGAATGGAGTTTCTAGGTGAAAGTGACTTTTGACGTGCCTATAGAGCTGCCATTGAGCCCCATGTTAAATGTCTCAAATTTAAAAGCACTATATTTCTAAAACTATGAAACATTTCAAAGATTCCTTTTCAGGCAAACATGTCCACCGTAAGATGAACCTAAGTAGGCTAGAATGGGGTTGCTAGGTGTAAGTATGTAGGACTAGTATCATGCCAAAGTTTGTGCTATTGCCATAGAGAATGCATTGGGCGTTTAAGTTAAATAACTCATAAACTACAAAACATAAAAATAAAAAAAAGTTCCAGCATGTGTCTCCACAGTAAGCTGAATAATAAAAAGTGTGAATGGAGTTTCTAGGTGAAAGTGACTTTTGACGTGCCTATAGAGCTGCCATTGAGCCCCATGTTAAATGTCTCAAATTTGAAAGCACTATATTTCTAAAACTATGAAACATTTCAAAGATTCCTTTTCAGGCAAACATGTCCACCGTAAGATGAACCTAAGTAGGCTAGAATGGGGTTGCTAGGTGTAAGTATGTAGGACTAGTAGCATGCCAAAGTTTGTGCTATTGCCATAGAGAATGCATTGTGTTGCGGAGGATGAGAGGAATGCTCTCATCCTCCGCAACACCCATTCTCGTACACCGCTATACACCGCAAGGATATGGGCTATAGCCCATATCGTACGGCATACTATACTGTAGCATGCCGTTTTTCATCATTTTTGAGGATTTGAAAAAAATGAAAAAATGAAAAAAACGATGGGTTATATATAGCCCATTGTTTTTTGAATTTTTTTTTATCCTCATTTTTCATCATTTTTGACCATGGGCTATAGCCCACATCGTACGGCATACTATAGCACGCCGTTTTTCATCATTTTTGAGGATTTGAAAAAAATGAAAAAAAAACAAACATGGGTTATAGCCCATCGTTTTTTGAACTTTTGAAAAAAAAAAATCCTAATTTTTCATCATTTTTGACCATGGGCTATAGCCCACATCGTACGGCATACTATAGCACGCCGTTTTTCATCATTTTTGAGGATTTGAAAAAAAATTAAAAATTAAAAAAAACGATGGGTTATAGCCCATTGTTTTTTTGAATTTTTGAATTTTTTTTTAATCCTCATTTTTCATCATTTTTGACCATGGGCTATAGCCCATACCGTACGGCATACTATAACACGCTGTTTTTCATCATTTTTTAGGTTTTGAAAAAAAAGGAAAAAAAAAAAAACGATGGGTTATAGCCCATCGTTTTTTGAAAATTTGATTTTTTTTTTTACCTCGTTTTTCTACATTTTTGACCATGGGCTATAGCCCATATCGTACGGCATACTATATAGCACGCCGTTTTTCATAATTTTTGAGGATTTGAAAAAAAAAAAAAAAAAAAAAAACATGGGTTATAGCCCATCGTTTTTTGAAATTTTTATAAAAAAAATTAACCTAGTTTTTCATCATTTTTGAACATGGGCTATAGCCCATACCGTACGGCATACTATAGCACGCCGTTTTTCATCATTTTTGAGGTTTTGAAAAAAATGAAAAAAAAAAAAAACATGGGTTATAGCCCATCGTTTTTTGAAAATTTGAATTTCTTTTTAAACCTCGTTTTTCATCATTTTTGAACATGGGCTATAGCCCATACCGTACGGCATACTATAGCACGCCGTTCTTCATCATTTTTGAGGTTTTGAAAAAAATGAAAAAAAAGTGATTTTTGACGTGCCGATGTCTGCCATTGAGCCCCATTGTAAATTTGAAAGCACTATATTTCTAAAACTATTAAACATTTCAAATATTCCTTTTCAGGCAAACATGTCCACGGTAAGATGAACCTAAGTAGGCTAGAATGGGGTTGCTAGGTGTAAGTATGTAGGACTAGTATCATGCCAAAGTTTGTGCTATTGCCATAGAGAATGCATTGGGCGTTTAAGTTAAATAACTCATAAACTACAAAACATAAAAATAAAAAAAAGTTCCAGCATGTGTCTCCACAGTAAGCTGAATAATAAAAAGTGTGAATGGAGTTTCTAGGTGAAAGTGACTTTTGACGTGCCTATAGAGCTGCCATTGAGCCCCATGTTAAATGTCTCAAATTTGAAAGCACTATATTTCTAAAACTATGAAACATTTCAAATATTCCTTTTCAGGCAAACATGTCCACCGTAAGATGAACCTAAGTAGGCTAGAATGGGGTTGCTAGGTGTAAGTATGTAGGACTAGTATCATGCCAAAGTTTGTGCTATTGCCATAGAGAATGCATTGGGCGTTTAAGTTAAATAACTCATAAACTACAAAACATAAAAATAAAAAAAAGTTCCAGCATGTGTCTCCACAGTAAGCTGAATAATAAAAAGTGTGAATGGAGTTTCTAGGTGAAAGTGACTTTTGATGTGCCTATAGAGCTGCCATTGAGCCCCATGTTAAATGTCTCAAATTTGAAAGCACTATATTTCTAAAACTATGAAACATTTCAAAGATTCCTTTTCAGGCAAACATGTCCACCGTAAGATGAACCTAAGTAGGCTAGAATGGGGTTGCTAGGTGTAAGTATGTAGGACTAGTAGCATGCCAAAGTTTGTGCTATTGCCATAGAGAATGCATTGTGTTGCGGAGGATGAGAGGAATGCTCTCATCCTCCGCAACACCCATTCTCATACACCGCTATACACCGCAAGGATATGGGCTATAGCCCATATCGTACGGCATACTATACTGTAGCATGCCGTTTTTCATCATTTTTCAGGATTTGAAAAAAATGAAAAAATGAAAAAAACGATGGGTTATATATAGCCCATTGTTTTTTGATTTTTTTTTTATCCTCATTTTTCATCATTTTTGACCATGGGCTATAGCCCACATCGTACGGCATACTATAGCACGCCGTTTTTCATCATTTTTGAGGTTTTGAAAAAAAAAAAAAACATGGGTTATAGCCCATCGTTTTTCGAAATTTTGATTTTTTATTTTTAACCTCGTTTTTCATCATTTTTTAACATGGGCTATAGCCCATACCGTACGGCATACTATAGCACGCCGTTTATCACCATTTTTGAGGATTAATTGTTTTTTTTAAATTTTGAAAAAAAAATGTAACCTTGTTTTTCATCATTTTTGAACATGGGCTATAGCCCATACCGTACGGCATACTATAGCACGCCGTTTTTCATCATTTTTGAGGATTAAAAAAAAAAAAAAAACATGGGTTATAGCCCATCGTTTTTTGAAATTTTGATAAAAAAGATTAACCTCGTTTTTCATCATTTTTGAACATGGGCTATAGCCCATACCGTACGGCATACTATATCACGCCGTTTTTCATCATTTTTGAGGTTTTGAAAAAAAACAAACAAAAAAAACATGGGTTATAGCCCATCGTTTTTTGAAATTTTGATAAAAAAGATTAACCTCGTTTTTCATCATTTTTGAACATGGGCTATAGCCCATACCGTACGGCATATTATAGCACGCCGTTTTTCATCATTTTTGAGGTTTAAAAAAAAAAAAAAACATGGGTTATAGCCCATCGTCTTTTGAAAATTTGAATTTCTTTTTAAACCTCGTTTTTCATAATTTTTGAACATGGGCTATAGCCCATACCGTACGGCATACTATAGCACGCCATTTTTCATCATTTTTGAGGTTTTGAAAAAAATGAAAAAAAAGTGATTTTTGACGTGCCAATGTCTGCCATTGAGCCCCATTGTAAATTTGAAAGCACTATATTTCTAAAACTATGAAACATTTCAAATATTCCTTTTCAGGCAAACATGTCCACCGTAAGATGAACCTAAGTAGGCTAGAATGGGGTTGCTAGGTGTAAGTATGTAGGACTAGTATCATGCCAAAGTTTGTGCTATTGCCATAGAGAATGCATTGGGCGTTTAAGTTAAATAACTCATAAACTACAAAACATAAAAATAAAAAAAAGTTCCAGCATGTGTCTCCACAGTAAGCTGAATAATAAAAAGTGTGAATGGAGTTTCTAGGTGAAAGTGACTTTTGACGTGCCTATAGAGCTGCCATTGAGCCCCATGTTAAATGTCTCAAATTTGAAAGCACTATATTTCTAAAACTATGAAACATTTCAAATATTCCTTTTCAGGCAAACATGTCCACCGTAAGATGAACCTAAGTAGGCTAGAATGGGGTTGCTAGGTGTAAGTATGTAGGACTAGTATCATGCCAAAGTTTGTGCTATTGCCATAGAGAATGCATTGGGCGTTTAAGTTAAATAACTCATAAACTACAAAACATAAAAATAGAAAAAAGTTCCAGCATGTGTCTCCACAGTAAGCTGAATAATAAAAAGTGTGAATGGAGTTTCTAGGTAAAAGTGACTTTTGACGTGCCTATAGAGCTGCCATTGAGCCCCATGTTAAATGTCTCAAATTTGAAAGCACTATATTTCTAAAACTATGAAACATTTCAAAGATTCCTTTTCAGGCAAACATGTCCACCGTAAGATGAACCTAAGTAGGCTAGAATGGGGTTACTAGGTGTAAGTATGTAGGACTAGTATCATGCCAAAGTTTGTGCTATTGCCATAGAGAATGCATTGGGCGTTTAAGTTAAATAACTCATAAACTACAAAACATAAAAATAAAAAAAAGTTCCAGCATGTGTCTCCACAGTAAGCTGAATAATAAAAAGTGTGAATGGAGTTTCTAGGTGAAAGTGACTTTTGACGTGCCTATAGAGCTGCCATTGAGCCCCATGTTAAATGTCTCAAATTTGAAAGCACTATATTTCTAAAACTATGAAACATTTCAAAGATTCCTTTTCAGGCAAACATGTCCACCGTAAGATGAACCTAAGTAGGCTAGAATGGGGTTGCTAGGTGTAAGTATGTAGGACTAGTATCATGCCAAAGTTTGTGCTATTGCCATAGAGAATGCATTGGGCGTTTAAGTTAAATAACTCATAAACTACAAAACATAAAAATAAAAAAAAGTTCCAGCATGTGTCTCCACAGTAAGCTGAATAATAAAAAGTGTGAATGGAGTTTCTAGGTGAAAGTGACTTTTGACGTGCCTATAGAGCTGCCATTGAGCCCCATGTTAAATGTCTCAAATTTGAAAGCACTATATTTCTAAAACTATGAAACATTTCAAAGATTCCTTTTCAGGCAAACATGTCCACCGTAAGATGAACCTAAGTAGGCTAGAATGGGGTTGCTAGGTGTAAGTATGTAGGACTAGTAGCATGCCAAAGTTTGTGCTATTGCCATAGAGAATGCATTGTGTTGCGGAGGATGAGAGGAATGCTCTCATCCTCCGCAACACCCATTCTCATACACCGCTATACACCGCAAGGATATGGGCTATAGCCCATATCGTACGGCATACTATACTGTAGCACGCCGTTTTTCCTCATTTTTGAGGATTTGAAAAAAATGAAAAAAACGATGGGTTATATATAGCCCATTGTTTTTTTAATTTTTTTTTATCCTCATTTTTCATCATTTTTGACCATGGGCTATAGCCCATACCGTACGGCATACTATAACACGCCGTTTTTCATCATTTTTGAGGTTTTGAAAGAAATGGAAAAAAAAAAAACGATGGGTTATAGCCCATCGTTTTTTGAAAATTTGATTTTTTTTTTAACCTCGTTTTTCATCATTTTTGACCATGGGCTATAGCCCATACCGTACGGCATACTATAGCACGCCGTTTTTCATCATTTTTGAGGTTTTGAAAAAAATGAAAAAAAAAAAAAACATGGGTTATAGCCCATCGTTTTTTGAAAATTTGAATTTCTTTTTAAACCTCGTTTTTCATCATTTTTGAACATGGGCTATAGCCCATACCGTACGGCATACTATAGCACGCCGTTTTTCATCATTTTTGAGGTTTTGAAAAAAATGAAAAAAAAGTGATTTTTGACGTGCCGATGTCTGCCATTGAGCCCCATTGTAAATTTGAAAGCACTATATTTCTAAAACTATTAAACATTTCAAATATTCCTTTTCAGGCAAACATGTCCACGGTAAGATGAACCTAAGTAGGCTAGAATGGGGTTGCTAGGTGTAAGTATGTAGGACTAGTATCATGCCAAAGTTTGTGCTATTGCCATAGAGAATGCATTGGGCGTTTAAGTTAAATAACTCATAAACTACAAAACATAAAAATAAAAAAAAGTTCCAGCATGTGTCTCCACAGTAAGCTGAATAATAAAAAGTGTGAATGGAGTTTCTAGGTGAAAGTGACTTTTGACGTGCCTATAGAGCTGCCATTGAGCCCCATGTTAAATGTCTCAAATTTGAAAGCACTATTATTTCTAAAACTATGAAACATTTCAAATATTCCTTTTCAGGCAAACATGTCCACCGTAAGATGAACCTAAGTAGGCTAGAATGGGGTTGCTAGGTGTAAGTATGTAGGACTAGTATCATGCCAAAGTTTGTGCTATTGCCATAGAGAATGCATTGGGCGTTTAAGTTAAATAACTCATAAACTACAAAACATAAAAATAAAAAAAAGTTCCAGCATGTGTCTCCACAGTAAGCTGAATAATAAAAAGTGTGAATGGAGTTTCTAGGTGAAAGTGACTTTTGATGTGCCTATAGAGCTGCCATTGAGCCCCATGTTAAATGTCTCAAATTTGAAAGCACTATATTTCTAAAACTATGAAACATTTCAAAGATTCCTTTTCAGGCAAACATGTCCACCGTAAGATGAACCTAAGTAGGCTAGAATGGGGTTGCTAGGTGTAAGTATGTAGGACTAGTATCATGCCAAAGTTTGTGCTATTGCCATAGAGAATGCATTGGGCGTTTAAGTTAAATAACTCATAAACTACAAAACATAAAAATAAAAAAAAGTTCCAGCATGTGTCTCCACAGTAAGCTGAATAATAAAAAGTGTGAATGGAGTTTCTAGGTGAAAGTGACTTTTGACGTGCCTATAGAGCTGCCATTGAGCCCCATGTTAAATGTCTCAAATTTGAAAGCACTATTATTTCTAAAACTATGAAACATTTCAAATATTCCTTTTCAGGCAAACATGTCCACCGTAAGATGAACCTAAGTAGGCTAGAATGGGGTTGCTAGGTGTAAGTATGTAGGACTAGTATCATGCCAAAGTTTGTGCTATTGCCATAGAGAATGCATTGGGCGTTTAAGTTAAATAACTCATAAACTACAAAACATAAAAATAAAAAAAAGTTCCAGCATGTGTCTCCACAGTAAGCTGAATAATAAAAAGTGTGAATGGAGTTTCTAGGTGAAAGTGACTTTTGATGTGCCTATAGAGCTGCCATTGAGCCCCATGTTAAATGTCTCAAATTTGAAAGCACTATATTTCTAAAACTATGAAACATTTCAAAGATTCCTTTTCAGGCAAACATGTCCACCGTAAGATGAACCTAAGTAGGCTAGAATGGGGTTGCTAGGTGTAAGTATGTAGGACTAGTATCATGCCAAAGTTTGTGCTATTGCCATAGAGAATGCATTGGGCGTTTAAGTTAAATAACTCATAAACTACAAAACATAAAAATAAAAAAAAGTTCCAGCATGTGTCTCCACAGTAAGCTGAATAATAAAAAGTGTGAATGGAGTTTCTAGGTGAAAGTGACTTTTGACGTGCCTATAGAGCTGCCATTGAGCCCCATGTTAAATGTCTCAAATTTGAAAGCACTATTATTTCTAAAACTATGAAACATTTCAAATATTCCTTTTCAGGCAAACATGTCCACCGTAAGATGAACCTAAGTAGGCTAGAATGGGGTTGCTAGGTGTAAGTATGTAGGACTAGTATCATGCCAAAGTTTGTGCTATTGCCATAGAGAATGCATTGGGCGTTTAAGTTAAATAACTCATAAACTACAAAACATAAAAATAAAAAAAAGTTCCAGCATGTGTCTCCACAGTAAGCTGAATAATAAAAAGTGTGAATGGAGTTTCTAGGTGAAAGTGACTTTTGATGTGCCTATAGAGCTGCCATTGAGCCCCATGTTAAATGTCTCAAATTTGAAAGCACTATATTTCTAAAACTATGAAACATTTCAAAGATTCCTTTTCAGGCAAACATGTCCACCGTAAGATGAACCTAAGTAGGCTAGAATGGGGTTGCTAGGTGTAAGTATGTAGGACTAGTATCATGCCAAAGTTTGTGCTATTGCCATAGAGAATGCATTGGGCGTTTAAGTTAAATAACTCATAAACTACAAAACATAAAAATAAAAAAAAGTTCCAGCACGTGTCTCCACAGTAAGCTGAATAATAAAAAGTGTGAATGGAGTTTCTAGGTGAAAGTGACTTTTGACGTGCCTATAGAGCTGCCATTGAGCCCCATGTTAAATGTCTCAAATTTGAAAGCACTATATTTCTAAAACTATGAAACATTTCAAAGATTCCTTTTCAGGCAAACATGTCCACCGTAAGATGAACCTAAGTAGGCTAGAATGGGGTTGCTAGGTGTAAGTATGTAGGACTAGTATCATGCCAAAGTTTGTGCTATTGCCATAGAGAATGCATTGGGCGTTTAAGTTAAATAACTCATAAACTACAAAACATAAAAATAAAAAAAAGTTCCAGCATGTGTCTCCACAGTAAGCTGAATAATAAAAAGTGTGAATGGAGTTTCTAGGTGAAAGTGACTTTTGACGTGCCTATAGAGCTGCCATTGAGCCCCATGTTAAATGTCTCAAATTTGAAAGCACTATATTTCTAAAACTAAGAAACATTTCAAAGATTCCTTTTCAGGCAAACATGTCCACCGTAAGATGAACCTAAGTAGGCTAGAATGGGGTTGCTAGGTGTAAGTATGTAGGACTAGTATCATGCCAAAGTTTGTGCTATTGCCATAGAGAATGCATTGGGCGTTTAAGTTAAATAACTCATAAACTACAAAACATAAAAATAAAAAAAAGTTCCAGCATGTGTCTCCACAGTAAGCTGAATAATAAAAAGTGTGAATGGAGTTTCTAGGTGAAAGTGACTTTTGACGTGCCTATAGAGCTGCCATTGAGCCCCATGTTAAATGTCTCAAATTTGAAAGCACTATATTTCTAAAACTATGAAACATTTCAAATATTCCTTTTCAGGCAAACATGTCCACCGTAAGATGAACCTAAGTAGGCTAGAATGGGGTTGCTAGGTGTAAGTATGTAGGACTAGTATCATGCCAAAGTTTGTGCTATTGCCATAGAGAATGCATTGGGCGTTTAAGTTAAATAACTCATAAACTACAAAACATAAAAATAAAAAAAAGTTCCAGCATGTGTCTCCACAGTAAGCTGAATAATAAAAAGTGTGAATGGAGTTTCTAGGTGAAAGTGACTTTTGACGTGCCTATAGAGCTGCCATTGAGCCCCATGTTAAATGTCTCAAATTTGAAAGCACTATATTTCTAAAACTATGAAACATTTCAAAGATTCCTTTTCAGGCAAACATGTCCACCGTAAGATGAACCTAAGTAGGCTAGAATGGGGTTGCTAGGTGTAAGTATGTAGGACTAGTATCATGCCAAAGTTTGTGCTATTGCCATAGAGAATGCATTGGGCGTTTAAGTTAAATAACTCATAAACTACAAAACATAAAAATAAAAAAAAGTTCCAGCATGTGTCTCCACAGTAAGCTGAATAATAAAAAGTGTGAATGGAGTTTCTAGGTGAAAGTGACTTTTGACGTGCCTATAGAGCTGCCATTGAGCCCCATGTTAAATGTCTCAAATTTAAAAGCACTATATTTCTAAAACTATGAAACATTTCAAAGATTCCTTTTCAGGCAAACATGTCCACCGTAAGATGAACCTAAGTAGGCTAGAATGGGGTTGCTAGGTGTAAGTATGTAGGACTAGTAGCATGCCAAAGTTTGTGCTATTGCCATAGAGAATGCATTGTGTTGCGGAGGATGAGAGGAATGCTCTCATCCTCCGCAACACCCATTCTCATACACCGCTATACACCGCAAGGATATGGGCTATAGCCCATATCGTACGGCATACTATACTGTAGCATGCCGTTTTTCATCATTTTTCAGGATTTGAAAAAAATGAAAAAATGAAAAAAACGATGGGTTATATATAGCCCATTGTTTTTTGATTTTTTTTTTATCCTCATTTTTCATCATTTTTGACCATGGGCTATAGCCCACATCGTACGGCATACTATAGCACGCCGTTTTTCATCATTTTTGAGGTTTTGAAAAAAAAAAAAAACATGGGTTATAGCCCATCGTTTTTCGAAATTTTGATTTTTTATTTTTAACCTCGTTTTTCATCATTTTTTAACATGGGCTATAGCCCATACCGTACGGCATACTATAGCACGCCGTTTATCATCATTTTTGAGGATTAATTGTTTTTTTTAAATTTTGAAAAAAAAATGTAACCTTGTTTTTCATCATTTTTGAACATGGGCTATAGCCCATACCGTACGGCATACTATAGCACGCCGTTTTTCATCATTTTTGAGGATTAAAAAAAAAAAGAAAACATGGGTTATAGCCCATCGTTTTTTGAAATTTTGATAAAAAAGATTAACCTCGTTTTTCATCATTTTTGAACATGGGCTATAGCCCATACCGTACGGCATACTATAGCACGCCGTTTTTCATCATTTTTGAGGTTTTGAAAAAAAACAAACAAAAAAAACATGGGTTATAGCCCATCGTTTTTTGAAATTTTGATAAAAAAGATTAACCTCGTTTTTCATCATTTTTGAACATGGGCTATAGCCCATACCGTACGGCATATTATAGCACGCCGTTTTTCATCATTTTTGAGGTTTAAAAAAAAAAAAAAACATGGGTTATAGCCCATCGTCTTTTGAAAATTTGAATTTCTTTTTAAACCTCGTTTTTCATAATTTTTGAACATGGGCTATAGCCCATACCGTACGGCATACTATAGCACGCCATTTTTCATCATTTTTGAGGTTTTGAAAAAAATGAAAAAAAAAGTGATTTTTGACGTGCCAATGTCTGCCATTGAGCCCCATTGTAAATTTGAAAGCACTATATTTCTAAAACTATGAAACATTTCAAATATTCCTTTTCAGGCAAACATGTCCACCGTAAGATGAACCTAAGTAGGCTAGAATGGGGTTGCTAGGTGTAAGTATGTAGGACTAGTATCATGCCAAAGTTTGTGCTATTGCCATAGAGAATGCATTGGGCGTTTAAGTTAAATAACTCATAAACTACAAAACATAAAAATAAAAAAAAGTTCCAGCATGTGTCTCCACAGTAAGCTGAATAATAAAAAGTGTGAATGGAGTTTCTAGGTGAAAGTGACTTTTGACGTGCCTATAGAGCTGCCATTGAGCCCCATGTTAAATGTCTCAAATTTGAAAGCACTATATTTCTAAAACTATGAAACATTTCAAATATTCCTTTTCAGGCAAACATGTCCACCGTAAGATGAACCTAAGTAGGCTAGAATGGGGTTGCTAGGTGTAAGTATGTAGGACTAGTATCATGCCAAAGTTTGTGCTATTGCCATAGAGAATGCATTGGGCGTTTAAGTTAAATAACTCATAAACTACAAAACATAAAAATAAAAAAAAGTTCCAGCATGTGTCTCCACAGTAAGCTGAATAATAAAAAGTGTGAATGGAGTTTCTAGGTAAAAGTGACTTTTGACGTGCCTATAGAGCTGCCATTGAGCCCCATGTTAAATGTCTCAAATTTGAAAGCACTATATTTCTAAAACTATGAAACATTTCAAAGATTCCTTTTCAGGCAAACATGTCCACCGTAAGATGAACCTAAGTAGGCTAGAATGGGGTTGCTAGGTGTAAGTATGTAGGACTAGTATCATGCCAAAGTTTGTGCTATTGCCATAGAGAATGCATTGGGCGTTTAAGTTAAATAACTCATAAACTACAAAACATAAAAATAAAAAAAAGTTCCAGCATGTGTCTCCACAGTAAGCTGAATAATAAAAAGTGTGAATGGAGTTTCTAGGTGAAAGTGACTTTTGACGTGCCTATAGAGCTGCCATTGAGCCCCATGTTAAATGTCTCAAATTTGAAAGCACTATATTTCTAAAACTATGAAACATTTCAAAGATTCCTTTTCAGGCAAACATGTCCACCGTAAGATGAACCTAAGTAGGCTAGAATGGGGTTGCTAGGTGTAAGTATGTAGGACTAGTATCATGCCAAAGTTTGTGCTATTGCCATAGAGAATGCATTGGGCGTTTAAGTTAAATAACTCATAAACTACAAAACATAAAAATAAAAAAAAGTTCCAGCATGTGTCTCCACAGTAAGCTGAATAATAAAAAGTGTGAATGGAGTTTCTAGGTGAAAGTGACTTTTGACGTGCCTATAGAGCTGCCATTGAGCCCCATGTTAAATGTCTCAAATTTGAAAGCACTATATTTCTAAAACTATGAAACATTTCAAAGATTCCTTTTCAGGCAAACATGTCCACCGTAAGATGAACCTAAGTAGGCTAGAATGGGGTTGCTAGGTGTAAGTATGTAGGACTAGTAGCATGCCAAAGTTTGTGCTATTGCCATAGAGAATGCATTGTGTTGCGGAGGATGAGAGGAATGCTCTCATCCTCCGCAACACCCATTCTCATACACCGCTATACACCGCAAGGATATGGGCTATAGCCCATATCGTACGGCATACTATACTGTAGCACGCCGTTTTTCCTCATTTTTGAGGATTTGAAAAAAATGAAAAAAACGATGGGTTATATATAGCCCATTGTTTTTTGAATTTTTTTTTATCCTCATTTTTCATCATTTTTGACCATGGGCTATAGCCCATACCGTACGGCATACTATAACACGCCGTTTTTCATCATTTTTGAGGTTTTGAAAAAAATGGAAAAAAAAAAAACGATGGGTTATAGCCCATCGTTTTTTGAAAATTTGATTTTTTTTTTAACCTCGTTTTTCATCATTTTTGACCATGGGCTATAGCCCATACCGTACGGCATACTATAGCACGCCGTTTTTCATCATTTTTGAGGTTTTGAAAAAAATGAAAAAAAAAAAAAACATGGGTTATAGCCCATCGTTTTTTGAAAATTTGAATTTCTTTTTAAACCTCGTTTTTCATCATTTTTGAACATGGGCTATAGCCCATACCGTACGGCATACTATAGCACGCCGTTTTTCATCATTTTTGAGGTTTTGAAAAAAATGAAAAAAAAGTGATTTTTGACGTGCCGATGTCTGCCATTGAGCCCCATTGTAAATTTGAAAGCACTATATTTCTAAAACTATTAAACATTTCAAATATTCCTTTTCAGGCAAACATGTCCACGGTAAGATGAACCTAAGTAGGCTAGAATGGGGTTGCTAGGTGTAAGTATGTAGGACTAGTATCATGCCAAAGTTTGTGCTATTGCCATAGAGAATGCATTGGGCGTTTAAGTTAAATAACTCATAAACTACAAAACATAAAAATAAAAAAAAGTTCCAGCATGTGTCTCCACAGTAAGCTGAATAATAAAAAGTGTGAATGGAGTTTCTAGGTGAAAGTGACTTTTGACGTGCCTATAGAGCTGCCATTGAGCCCCATGTTAAATGTCTCAAATTTGAAAGCACTATTATTTCTAAAACTATGAAACATTTCAAATATTCCTTTTCAGGCAAACATGTCCACCGTAAGATGAACCTAAGTAGGCTAGAATGGGGTTGCTAGGTGTAAGTATGTAGGACTAGTATCATGCCAAAGTTTGTGCTATTGCCATAGAGAATGCATTGGGCGTTTAAGTTAAATAACTCATAAACTACAAAACATAAAAATAAAAAAAAGTTCCAGCATGTGTCTCCACAGTAAGCTGAATAATAAAAAGTGTGAATGGAGTTTCTAGGTGAAAGTGACTTTTGATGTGCCTATAGAGCTGCCATTGAGCCCCATGTTAAATGTCTCAAATTTGAAAGCACTATATTTCTAAAACTATGAAACATTTCAAAGATTCCTTTTCAGGCAAACATGTCCACCGTAAGATGAACCTAAGTAGGCTAGAATGGGGTTGCTAGGTGTAAGTATGTAGGACTAGTATCATGCCAAAGTTTGTGCTATTGCCATAGAGAATGCATTGGGCGTTTAAGTTAAATAACTCATAAACTACAAAACATAAAAATAAAAAAAAGTTCCAGCACGTGTCTCCACAGTAAGCTGAATAATAAAAAGTGTGAATGGAGTTTCTAGGTGAAAGTGACTTTTGACGTGCCTATAGAGCTGCCATTGAGCCCCATGTTAAATGTCTCAAATTTGAAAGCACTATATTTCTAAAACTATGAAACATTTCAAAGATTCCTTTTCAGGCAAACATGTCCACCGTAAGATGAACCTAAGTAGGCTAGAATGGGGTTGCTAGGTGTAAGTATGTAGGACTAGTATCATGCCAAAGTTTGTGCTATTGCCATAGAGAATGCATTGGGCGTTTAAGTTAAATAACTCATAAACTACAAAACATAAAAATAAAAAAAAGTTCCAGCATGTGTCTCCACAGTAAGCTGAATAATAAAAAGTGTGAATGGAGTTTCTAGGTGAAAGTGACTTTTGACGTGCCTATAGAGCTGCCATTGAGCCCCATGTTAAATGTCTCAAATTTGAAAGCACTATATTTCTAAAACTAAGAAACATTTCAAAGATTCCTTTTCAGGCAAACATGTCCACCGTAAGATGAACCTAAGTAGGCTAGAATGGGGTTGCTAGGTGTAAGTATGTAGGACTAGTATCATGCCAAAGTTTGTGCTATTGCCATAGAGAATGCATTGGGCGTTTAAGTTAAATAACTCATAAACTACAAAACATAAAAATAAAAAAAAGTTCCAGCATGTGTCTCCACAGTAAGCTGAATAATAAAAAGTGTGAATGGAGTTTCTAGGTGAAAGTGACTTTTGACGTGCCTATAGAGCTGCCATTGAGCCCCATGTTAAATGTCTCAAATTTGAAAGCACTATATTTCTAAAACTATGAAACATTTCAAATATTCCTTTTCAGGCAAACATGTCCACCGTAAGATGAACCTAAGTAGGCTAGAATGGGGTTGCTAGGTGTAAGTATGTAGGACTAGTATCATGCCAAAGTTTGTGCTATTGCCATAGAGAATGCATTGGGCGTTTAAGTTAAATAACTCATAAACTACAAAACATAAAAATAAAAAAAAGTTCCAGCATGTGTCTCCACAGTAAGCTGAATAATAAAAAGTGTGAATGGAGTTTCTAGGTGAAAGTGACTTTTGACGTGCCTATAGAGCTGCCATTGAGCCCCATGTTAAATGTCTCAAATTTGAAAGCACTATATTTCTAAAACTATGAAACATTTCAAAGATTCCTTTTCAGGCAAACATGTCCACCGTAAGATGAACCTAAGTAGGCTAGAATGGGGTTGCTAGGTGTAAGTATGTAGGACTAGTATCATGCCAAAGTTTGTGCTATTGCCATAGAGAATGCATTGGGCGTTTAAGTTAAATAACTCATAAACTACAAAACATAAAAATAAAAAAAAGTTCCAGCATGTGTCTCCACAGTAAGCTGAATAATAAAAAGTGTGAATGGAGTTTCTAGGTGAAAGTGACTTTTGACGTGCCTATAGAGCTGCCATTGAGCCCCATGTTAAATGTCTCAAATTTAAAAGCACTATATTTCTAAAACTATGAAACATTTCAAAGATTCCTTTTCAGGCAAACATGTCCACCGTAAGATGAACCTAAGTAGGCTAGAATGGGGTTGCTAGGTGTAAGTATGTAGGACTAGTATCATGCCAAAGTTTGTGCTATTGCCATAGAGAATGCATTGGGCGTTTAAGTTAAATAACTCATAAACTACAAAACATAAAAATAAAAAAAAGTTCCAGCATGTGTCTCCACAGTAAGCTGAATAATAAAAAGTGTGAATGGAGTTTCTAGGTGAAAGTGACTTTTGACGTGCCTATAGAGCTGCCATTCAGCCCCATGTTAAATGTCTCAAATTTGAAAGCACTATATTTCTAAAACTATGAAACATTTCAAAGATTCCTTTTCAGGCAAACATGTCCACCGTAAGATGAACCTAAGTAGGCTAGAATGGGGTTGCTAGGTGTAAGTATGTAGGACTAGTATCATGCCAAATTTTGTGCTATTGCCATAGAGAATGCATTGGGCGTTTAAGTTAAATACCTCATAAACTACAAAACATAAAAATAAAAAAAAGTTCCAGCATGTGTCTCCACAGTAAGCTGAATAATAAAAAGTGTGAATGGAGTTTCTAGGTGAAAGTGACTTTTGACGTGCCTATAGAGCTGCCATTGAGCCCCATGTTAAATGTCTCAAATTTGAAAGCACTATATTTCTAAAACTATGAAACATTTCAAAGATTCCTTTTCAGGCAAACATGTCCACCGTAAGATGAACCTAAGTAGGCTAGAATGGGGTTGCTAGGTGTAAGTATGTAGGACTAGTATCATGCCAAAGTTTGTGCTATTGCCATAGAGAATGCATTGGGCGTTTAAGTTAAATAACTCATAAACTACAAAACATAAAAATAAAAAAAAGTTCCAGCATGTGTCTCCACAGTAAGCTGAATAATAAAAAGTGTGAATGGAGTTTCTAGGTGAAAGTGACTTTTGACGTGCCTATAGAGCTGCCATTGAGCCCCATGTTAAATGTCTCAAATTTGAAAGCACTATATTTCTAAAACTAAGAAACATTTCAAAGATTCCTTTTCAGGCAAACATGTCCACCGTAAGATGAACCTAAGTAGGCTAGAATGGGGTTGCTAGGTGTAAGTATGTAGGACTAGTATCATGCCAAAGTTTGTGCTATTGCCATAGAGAATGCATTGGGCATTTAAGTTAAACAACTCATAAACTACAAAACATAAAAATAAAAAAAAGTTCCAGCATGTGTCTCCACAGTAAGCTGAATAATAAAAAGTGTGAATGGAGTTTCTAGGTGAAAGTGACTTTTGACGTGCCTATAGAGCTGCCATTGAGCCCCATGTTAAATGTCTCAAATTTGAAAGCACTATATTTCTAAAACTATGAAACATTTCAAAGATTCCTTTTCAGGCAAACATGTCCACCGTAAGATGAACCTAAGTAGGCTAGAATGGGGTTGCTAGGTGTAAGTATGTAGGACTAGTATCATGCCAAATTTTGTGCTATTGCCATAGAGAATGCATTGGGCGTTTAAGTTAAATAACTCATAAACTACAAAACATAAAAATAAAAAAAAGTTCCAGCATGTGTCTCCACAGTAAGCTGAATAATAAAAAGTGTGAATGGAGTTTCTAGGTGAAAGTGACTTTTGACGTGCCTATAGAGCTGCCATTGAGCCCCATGTTAAATGTCTCAAATTTGAAAGCACTATATTTCTAAAACTATGAAACATTTCAAAGATTCCTTTTCAGGCAAACATGTCCACCGTAAGATGAACCTAAGTAGGCTAGAATGGGGTTGCTAGGTGTAAGTATGTAGGACTAGTATCATGCCAAAGTTTGTGCTATTGCCATAGAGAATGCATTGGGCGTTTAAGTTAAATAACTCATAAACTACAAAACATAAAAATAAAAAAAAGTTCCAGCATGTGTCTCCACAGTAAGCTGAATAATAAAAAGTGTGAATGGAGTTTCTAGGTGAAAGTGACTTTTGACGTGCCTATAGAGCTGCCATTGAGCCCCATGTTAAATGTCTCAAATTTGAAAGCACTATATTTCTAAAACTAAGAAACATTTCAAAGATTCCTTTTCAGGCAAACATGTCCACCGTAAGATGAACCTAAGTAGGCTAGAATGGGGTTGCTAGGTGTAAGTATGTAGGACTAGTATCATGCCAAAGTTTGTGCTATTGCCATAGAGAATGCATTGGGCGTTTAAGTTAAATAACTCATAAACTACAAAACATAAAAATAAAAAAAAGTTCCAGCATGTGTCTCCACAGTAAGCTGAATAATAAAAAGTGTGAATGGAGTTTCTAGGTGAAAGTGACTTTTGACGTGCCTATAGAGCTGCCATTGAGCCCCATGTTAAATGTCTCAAATTTGAAAGCACTATATTTCTAAAACTATGAAACATTTCAAAGATTCCTTTTCAGGCAAACATGTCCACCGTAAGATGAACCTAAGTAGGCTAGAATGGGGTTGCTAGGTGTAAGTATGTAGGACTAGTATCATGCCAAAGTTTGTGCTATTGCCATAGAGAATGCATTGGGCGTTTAAGTTAAATAACTCATAAACTACAAAACATAAAAATAAAAAAAAGTTCCAGCATGTGTCTCCACAGTAAGCTGAATAATAAAAAGTGTGAATGGAGTTTCTAGGTGAAAGTGACTTTTGACGTGCCTATAGAGCTGCCATTGAGCCCCATGTTAAATGTCTCAAATTTAAAAGCACTATATTTCTAAAACTATGAAACATTTCAAAGATTCCTTTTCAGGCAAACATGTCCACCGTAAGATGAACCTAAGTAGGCTAGAATGGGGTTGCTAGGTGTAAGTATGTAGGACTAGTATCATGCCAAAGTTTGTGCTATTGCCATAGAGAATGCATTGGGCGTTTAAGTTAAATAACTCATAAACTACAAAACATAAAAATAAAAAAAAGTTCCAGCATGTGTCTCCACAGTAAGCTGAATAATAAAAAGTGTGAATGGAGTTTCTAGGTGAAAGTGACTTTTGACGTGCCTATAGAGCTGCCATTGAGCCCCATGTTAAATGTCTCAAATTTGAAAGCACTATATTTCTAAAACTATGAAACATTTCAAAGATTCCTTTTCAGGCAAACATGTCCACCGTAAGATGAACCTAAGTAGGCTAGAATGGGGTTGCTAGGTGTAAGTATGTAGGACTAGTAGCATGCCAAAGTTTGTGCTATTGCCATAGAGAATGCATTTTTTCATCATTTTTGACCATGGGCTATAGCCCACATCGTACGGCATACTATAGCACGCCGTTTTTCATCATTTTTGAGGATTTGAAAAAAATGAAAAAAAAACAAACATGGGTTATAGCCCATCGTTTTTTGAACTTTTGAAAAAAAAAAAAATCCAAATTTTTCATCATTTTTGACCATGGGCTATAGCCCACATCGTACGGCATACTATAGCACGCCGTTTTTCATCATTTTTGAGGATTTGAAAAAAAATTAAAAATTAAAAAAAACGATGGGTTATAGCCCATTGTTTTTTTGAATTTTTGAATTTTTTTTTAATCCTCATTTTTCATCATTTTTGACCATGGGCTATAGCCCATACCGTACGGCATACTATAACACGCTGTTTTTCATCATTTTTTAGGTTTTGAAAAAAAAGGAAAAAAAAAAAACCGATGGGTTATAGCCCATCGTTTTTTGAAAACTTTTTTTTTTTTTTAACCTCGTTTTTCATCATTTTTGACCATGGGCTATAGCCCATAATCGTACGGCATACTATATAGCACGCCGTTTTTCATAATTTTTGAGGATTTGAAAAAAAAAAAAAAAAAAAAAAACATGGGTTATAGCCCATCGTTTTTTGAAATTTTGATAAAAAAAAATTACCTCGTTTTTCATCATTTTTGAACATGGGCTATAGCCCATACCGTACGGCATACTATAGCACGCCGTTTTTCATCATTTTTGAGGTTTTGAAAAAAATGAAAAAAAAAAAAACATGGGTTATAGCCCATCGTTTTTTGAAAATTTGAATTTCTTTTTAAACCTCGTTTTTCATCATTTTTGAACATGGGCTATAGCCCATACCGTACGGCATACTATAGCACGCCGTTTTTCATCATTTTTGAGGTTTTGAAAAAAATGGAAAAAAAAGTGATTTTTGACGTGCCAATGTCTGCCATTGAGCCCCATTGTAAATTTGAAAGCACTATACTTCTAAAACTATGAAACATTTCAAATATTCCTTTTCAGGCAAACATGTCCACCGTAAGATGAACCTAAGTAGGCTAGAATGGGGTTGCTAGGTGTAAGTATGTAGGACTAGTATCATGCCAAAGTTTGTGCTATTGCCATAGAGAATGCATTGGGCGTTTAAGTTAAACAACTCATAAACTACAAAACATAAAAATAAAAAAAAGTTCCAGCATGTGTCTCCACAGTAAGCTGAATAATAAAAAGTGTGAATGGAGTTTCTAGGTGAAAGTGACTTTTGACGTGCCTATAGAGCTGCCATTGAGCCCCATGTTAAATGTCTCAAATTTGAAAGCACTATATTTCTAAAACTATGAAACATTTCAAAGATTCCTTTTCAGGCAAACATGTCCACCGTAAGATGAACCTAAGTAGGCTAGAATGGGGTTGCTAGGTGTAAGTATGTAGGACTAGTATCATGCCAAAGTTTGTGCTATTGCCATAGAGAATGCATTGGGCGTTTAAGTTAAATAACTCATAAACTACAAAACATAAAAATAAAAAAAAGTTCCAGCATGTGTCTCCACAGTAAGCTGAATAATAAAAAGTGTGAATGGAGTTTCTAGGTGAAAGTGACTTTTGACGTGCCTATAGAGCTGCCATTGAGCCCCATGTTAAATGTCTCAAATTTGAAAGCACTATATTTCTAAAACTATGAAACATTTCAAAGATTCCTTTTCAGGCAAACATGTCCACCGTAAGATGAACCTAAGTAGGCTAGAATGGGGTTGCTAGGTGTAAGTATGTAGGACTAGTAGCATGCCAAAGTTTGTGCTATTGCCATAGAGAATGCATTGGGCGTTTAAGTTAAATAACTCATAAACTACAAAACATAAAAATAAAAAAAAGTTCCAGCATGTGTCTCCACAGTAAGCTGAATAATAAAAAGTGTGAATGGAGTTTCTAGGTGAAAGTGACTTTTGACGTGCCTATAGAGCTGCCATTGAGCCCCATGTTAAATGTCTCAAATTTGAAAGCACTATATTTCTAAAACTATGAAACATTTCAAAGATTCCTTTTCAGGCAAACATGTCCACCGTAAGATGAACCTAAGTAGGCTAGAATGGGGTTGCTAGGTGTAAGTATGTAGGACTAGTAGCATGCCAAAGTTTGTGCTATTGCCATAGAGAATGCATTGTGTTGCGGAGGATGAGAGGAATGCTCTCATCCTCCGCAACACCCATTCTCATACACCGCTATACACCGCAAGGATATGGGCTATAGCCCATATCGTACGGCATACTATACTGTAGCATGCCGTTTTTCATCATTTTTGAGGATTTGAAAAAAATGAAAAAATGAAAAAAACGATGGGTTATATATAGCCCATTGTTTTTTGAAATTTTTTTTATCCTCATTTTTCATCATTTTTGACCATGGGCTATAGCCCACATCGTACGGCATACTATAGCACGCCGTTTTTCATCATTTTTGAGGATTTGAAAAAAATTTAAAAATTAAAAAAAACGATGGGTTATAGCCCATTGTTTTTTTTAATTTTTTAATTTTTTTTTAATCCTCATTTTTCATCATTTTTGACCATGGGCTATAGCCCATACCGTACGGCATACTATAACACGCTGTTTTTCATCATTTTTTAGGTTTTGAAAAAAAAGGAAAAAAAAAAAAACGATGGGTTATAGCCCATCGTTTTTTGAAAATTTGATTTTTTTTTTTACCTCGTTTTTCATCATTTTTGACCATGGGCTATAGCCCATATCGTACGGCATACTATATAGCACGCCGTTTTTCATAATTTTTGAGGATTTGAAAAAAAAAAAAAAAAAAAAAAACATGGGTTATAGCCCATCGTTTTTTGAAATTTTGATAAAAAAATTTAACCTCGTTTTTCATCATTTTTGAACATGGGCTATAGCCCATACCGTACGGCATACTATAGCACGCCGTTTTTCATCATTTTTGAGGTTTTGAAAAAAATGGAAAAAAAAAAAAACATGGGTTATAGCCCATCGTTTTTTGAAAATTTGAATTTCTTTTTAAACCTCGTTTTTCATCATTTTTGAACATGGGCTATAGCCCATACCGTACGGCATACTATAGCACGCCGTTTTTCATCATTTTTGAGGTTTTGAAAAAAATGAAAAAAAAAGTGATTTTTGACGTGCCAATGTCTGCCATTGAGCCCCATTGTAAATTTGAAAGCACTATACTTCTAAAACTATGAAACATTTCAAATATTCCTTTTCAGGCAAACATGTCCACCGTAAGATGAACCTAAGTAGGCTAGAATGGGGTTGCTAGGTGTAAGTATGTAGGACTAGTATCATGCCAAAGTTTGTGCTATTGCCATAGAGAATGCATTGGGCGTTTAAGTTAAACAACTCATAAACTACAAAACATAAAAATTAAAAAAAGTTCCAGCATGTGTCTCCACAGTAAGCTGAATAATAAAAAGTGTGAATGGAGTTTCTAGGTGAAAGTGACTTTTGACGTGCCTATAGAGCTGCCATTGAGCCCCATGTTAAATGTCTCAAATTTAAAAGCACTATATTTCTAAAACTATGAAACATTTCAAAGATTCCTTTTCAGGCAAACATGTCCACCGTAAGATGAACCTAAGTAGGCTAGAATGGGGTTGCTAGGTGTAAGTATGTAGGACTAGTATCATGCCAAAGTTTGTGCTATTGCCATAGAGAATGCATTGGGCGTTTAAGTTAAATAACTCATAAACTACAAAACATAAAAATATAAAAAAGTTCCAGCATGTGTCTCCACAGTAAGCTGAATAATAAAAAGTGTGAATGGAGTTTCTAGGTGAAAGTGACTTTTGACGTGCCTATAGAGCTGCCATTGAGCCCCATGTTAAATGTCTCAAATTTGAAAGCACTATATTTCTAAAACTATGAAACATTTCAAAGATTCCTTTTCAGGCAAACATGTCCACCGTAAGATGAACCTAAGTAGGCTAGAATGGGGTTGCTAGGTGTAAGTATGTAGGACTAGTATCATGCCAAAGTTTGTGCTATTGCCATAGAGAATGCATTGTGTTGCGGAGGATGAGAGGAATGCTCTCATCCTCCGCAACACCCATTCTCATACACCGCTATACACCGCAAGGATATGGGCTATAGCCCATATCGTACGGCATACTATACTGTAGCATGCCGTTTTTCATCATATTTGAGGATTTGAAAAAAATGAAAAAATGAAAAAAACGATGGGTTATATATACCCCATTGTTTTTTGAATTTTTTTTATCCTCATTTTTCATCATTTTTGACCATGGGCTATAGCCCACATCGTACGGCATACTATAGCACGCCGTTTTTCATCATTTTTGAGGATTTGAAAAAAATGAAAAAAAAACAAACATGGGTTATAGCCCATCGTTTTTTGAACTTTTGAAAAAAGAAAAATCCTAATTTTTCATCATTTTTGACCATGGGCTATAGCCCACATCGTACGGCATACTATAGCACGCCGTTTTTCATCATTTTTGAGGATTTGAAAAAAAATTAAAAATTAAAAAAACGATGGGTTATAGCCCATTGTTTTTTTTAATTTTTAAATTTTTTTTTAATCCTCATTTTTCATCATTTTTGACCATGGGCTATAGCCCATACCGTACGGCATACTATAACACGCTGTTTTTCATCATTTTTTAGGTTTTGAAAAAAAAAAAAAAAAAAAAAAACGATGGGTTATAGCCCATCGTTTTTTGAAAATTTGATTTTTTTTTTAACCTCGTTTTTCATCATTTTTGACCATGGGCTATAGCCCATATCGTACGGCATACTATATAGCACGCCGTTTTTCATAATCTTTGAGGATTTGAAAAAAAAAAAAAAAAAAAAAAACATGGGTTATAGCCCATCGTTTTTTGAAATTTTGATAAAAAAATTTAACCTCGTTTTTCATCATTTTTGAACATGGGCTATAGCCCATACCGTACGGCATACTATAGCACGCCGTTTTTCATCATTTTTGAGGTTTTGAAAAAAATGAAAAAAAAAAAAACATGGGTTATAGCCCATCGTTTTTTGAAAATTTGAATTTCTTTTTAAACCTCGTTTTTCATCATTTTTGAACATGGGCTATAGCCCATACCGTACGGCATACTATAGCACGCCGTTTTTCATCATTTTTGAGGTTTTGAAAAAAATGGGAAAAAAAGTGATTTTTGACGTGCCAATGTCTGCCATTGAGCCCCATTGTAAATTTGAAAGCACTATACTTCTAAAACTATGAAACATTTCAAATATTCCTTTTCAGGCAAACATGTCCACCGTAAGATGAACCTAAGTAGGCTAGAATGGGGTTGCTAGGTGTAAGTATGTAGGACTAGTATCATGCCAAAGTTTGTGCTATTGCCATAGAGAATGCATTGGGCGTTTAAGTTAAACAACTCATAAACTACAAAACATAAAAATTAAAAAAAGTTCCAGCATGTGTCTCCACAGTAAGCTGAATAATAAAAAGTGTGAATGGAGTTTCTAGGTGAAAGTGACTTTTGACGTGCCTATAGAGCTGCCATTGAGCCCCATGTTAAATGTCTCAAATTTGAAAGCACTATATTTCTAAAACTATGAAACATTTCAAAGATTCCTTTTCAGGCAAACATGTCCACCGTAAGATGAACCTAAGTAGGCTAGAATGGGGTTGCTAGGTGTAAGTATGTAGGACTAGTATCATGCCAAAGTTTGTGCTATTGCCATAGAGAATGCATTGGGCGTTTAAGTTAAATAACTCATAAACTACAAAACATAAAAATAAAAAAAAGTTCCAGCATGTGTCTCCACAGTAAGCTGAATAATAAAAAGTGTGAATGGAGTTTCTAGGTGAAAGTGACTTTTGACGTGCCTATGGAGCTGCCATTGAGCCCCATGTTAAATGTCTCAAATTTGAAAGCACTATATTTCTAAAACTATGAAACATTTCAAAGATTCCTTTTCAGGCAAACATGTCCACCGTAAGATGAACCTAAGTAGGCTAGAATGGGGTTGCTAGGTGTAAGTATGTAGGACTAGTATCATGCCAAAGTTTGTGCTATTGCCATAGAGAATGCATTGGGCGTTTAAGTTAAATAACTCATAAACTACAAAACATAAAAATAAAAAAAAGTTCCAGCATGTGTCTCCACAGTAAGCTGAATAATAAAAAGTGTGAATGGAGTTTCTAGGTGAAAGTGACTTTTGACGTGCCTATAGAGCTGCCATTGAGCCCCATGTTAAATGTCTCAAATTTGAAAGCACTATATTTCTAAAACTATGAAACATTTCAAAGATTCCTTTTCAGGCAAACATGTCCACCGTAAGATGAACCTAAGTAGGCTAGAATGGGGTTGCGAGGTGTAAGTATGTAGGACTAGTAGCATGCCAAAGTTTGTGCTATTGCCATAGAGAATGCATTGTGTTGCGGAGGATGAGAGGAATGCTCTCATCCTCCGCAACACCCATTCTCATACACCGCTATACACCGCAAGGATATGGGCTATAGCCCATATCGTACGGCATACTATACTGTAGCACGCCGTTTTTCATCATTTTTGAGGATTTGAAAAAAATGAAAAAATGAAAAAAACGATGGGTTATATATAGCCCATTGTTTTTTGAAATTTTTTTTATCCTCATTTTTCATCATTTTTGACCATGGGCTATAGCCCACATCGTACGGCATACTATAGCACGCAGTTTTTCATCATTTTTGAGGATTTGAAAAAAATTAAAAAAAAACAAACATGCCCATCGTTTTTTGAACTTTTGAAAAAAAAAAATCCTAATTTTTCATCATTTTTGACCATGGGCTATAGCCCACATCGTACGGCATACTATAGCACGCCGTTTTTCATCATTTTTGAGGATTTGAAAAAAAATTAAAAATTAAAAAAAACGATGGGTTATAGCCCATTGTTTTTTTTGAATTTTTGAATTTTTTTTTTATCCTAATTTTTCATCATTTTTGACCATGGGCTATAGCCCATACCGTACGGCATACTATAACACGCCGTTTTTCATCATTTTTGAGGTTTTGAAAAAAATGGAAAAAAAAACAAACAATGGGTTATAGCCCATCGTTTTTTGAAAATTTGATTTTTTTTTTAACCTAGTTTTTCATCATTTTTGACCATGGGCTATAGCCCATATCGTACGGCATACTATAGCACGCCGTTTTTCATAATTTTTGAGGTTTTGAAAAAAAAGAAAAAAGAAAAAAAACATGGGTTATAGCCCATCGTTTTTTGAAAATTTGAATGTATTTTTAAACCTCGTTTTTCATCATTTTTGAACATGGGCTATAGCCCATACCGTACGGCATACTATAGCACGCCGTTTTTCACCATTTTTGAGGTTTTGAATTTTTTTTTAAAAAAGTGATTTTTGACGTGCCAATGTCTGCCATTAGCCCCATTGTAAATTTGAAAGCACTATATTTCTAAAACTATGAAACATTTCAAATATTCCTTTTCAGGCAAACATGTCCACCGTAAGATGAACCTAAGTAGGCTAGAATGGGGTTGCTAGGTGTAAGTATGTAGGACTAGTATCATGCCAAAGTTTGTGCTATTGCCATAGAGAATGCATTGGGCGTTTAAGTTAAATAACTCATAAACTACAAAACATAAAAATAAAAAAAAGTTCCAGCATGTGTCTCCACAGTAAGCTGAATAATAAAAAGTGTGAATGGAGTTTCTAGGTGAAAGTGACTTTTGACGTGCCTATAGAGCTGCCATTGAGCCCCATGTTAAATGTCTCAAATTTGAAAGCACTATATTTCTAAAACTATGAAACATTTCAAAGATTCCTTTTCAGGCAAACATGTCCACCGTAAGATGAACCTAAGTAGGCTAGAATGGGGTTGCTAGGTGTAAGTATGTAGGACTAGTATCATGCCAAAGTTTGTGCTATTGCCATAGAGAATGCATTGTGTTGCGGAGGATGAGAGCATTCCTCTCATCCTCCGCAACACCCATTCTCATACACCGCTATACACCGCGAGGATATGGGCTATAGCCCATATCATACGCCATACTATACTGTAGCACGCCGTTTTTCATAATTTTTGAGGATTTGAAAAAAATGAAAAAAACGATGGGTTATAGCCCATTGCTTTTTTTTTTAATCCTCGTTTTTCATCATTTTGGACCATGGGCTATAGCCCATATCGTACGGCATACTATAGCTCGCCGTTTTTCATCATTTTTGAGGATTTGAAAAAAATGGAAAAAAAAACCATGGGTTATAGCCCATCGTTTTTTGAATTTTTGAAAAAAACAATGTCCTCGTTTTTCATCATTTTGGACCATGGGCTATAGCAATCGTTTTTTGAATTTTGATTTTTTTTAAATCTTCGTTTTGCATCATTTTGGACCATGGGGCATGGGCTATAGCCCATATCGTACGGCATACTACAGCACGCCGTTTTTCATCATTTTTGAGGATTTGTAAAAAATTAAAACATTTAAATACGATGGGTTATAGGCTATAGCCCATCGTTTTTTGAAATTTTGATTTTTTTTTTAATCCTCGTTTTTCATCATTTTGGACCATGGGCTATAGCCCATATCGTACGGCATACTATAGCATGCCGTTTTTCATCATTTTTGAGGATTTGAAAAAAAATAAAAAAATAAAAAAAACGATGGGTTATAGCCCATCGTTTTTTGAATTTTTTATTTATTCTTTTTATACTCGTTTTTCATCATTTTGGATTATGGGCTATAGCCCATATCGTACAATTTACAATTTACAATTTAGGCACTTAGCAGACGCTCTTAATCCAGAGCGATTTACATTTAAGCAAGAACAAAAGCATGGGAATACATCACATAAAAGCATTTATCATGAGACATGCGTAAGCTAAGAAGGTAACAGTGGAATATCTATATGATGAAACTATACATACACTATACATAATAAACTATACATATTCACTACTATGCTATACATATGTACTATGGCGTGCTATGACTATATACAATACAATTATAGTGCTGTCTACATAACATGCTATAAGTCTGTGTCAAATGCTATCTAAGCCAACAGAAATGCTATCTAAGGGGTTAGGGTAAGTGCTATGGGCCATGATGGAGTCTGAAAAGGTGGGTTTTCAGGCTACGGCGGAAGATTGGGAGTGATGCTGCAGTTCTGACTGCAATGGGAAGTGCATTCCACAGTTTTGGAGCCAGAAGGGAGAAGAGTTTGGGACGTGTGGAGCGTTGTCCCGGCGTTTTTAGTGAGGGTACTTCCAGTTTCCCTGCGTTGGCTGATCTGAGTGCGCGGGAGGGTTTGTAGGGTTCAATCATACTTGTAAGATATGGGGGAGCCATACCTTTGGTTGCTTTGAATGTCAGCATCAGAGTTTTGTATTCTGTGCGGGCAGCGACCGGGAGCCAGTGGAGGGAACGGAGCAGGGGGGAGACATGTGAGAATTTTGGCTGGTTGAAGACCAAGCGAGCTGCTGCATTTTGGATCATACTATATAGCACGGCATACTATATAGCACGCCGTTTTTCATCATTTTTGAGGATTTGAATTTTTTTTAAGTTAAATAACTCACAAACTACAAAACATTTCAAAGTAAAAAAGTTCCAGCATGTGTCTCCACAGTAAGCTGAATAATACAAAGTGTGAATGGAGTTTCTAGGTGAAAGTGATTTTTGACGTGCCAATGTCTGCCATTGAGCCCCATTGTAAATTTGAAAGCACTATATTTCTAAAACTATTAAATATTTCAAAGATTCCTTTTCAGGCAAACATGTCCACTGTAAGATGAACCTAAGTAGGCTAGAATGGGGTTGCTAGGTGTAAGTATGTAGGACTAGTAGCATGCCAAAGTTTGTGCTATTGCCATAGAGAATGCATTGGGCGTTTAAGTTAAATAACTCACAAACTACAAAACATTTCAAAGTAAAAAAGTTCCAGCATGTGTCTCCACAGTAAGCTGAATAATAAAAAGTGTGAATGGAGTTTCTAGGTGAAAGTGATTTTTGACGTGCCAATGTCTGTCATTGAGCCCCATTGTAAATTTCTCAAATTTGAAAGCACTATATTTCTAAAACTATGAAACATTTCAAAGATTCCCTTTCAGGCAAACATGTCCACCGTAAGATGAACCTAAATAGGCTAGAATGGGGTTGCTAGGTGTAAGTATGTAGGACTACTGTAGTAGCATGCCAACGTTTGTGCTATTGCCATAGAGAATGCATTGGGAGTTTAGGTTAAATAACTCAGAAACTATAAAACATTTCAAAGTAAAAAGTTCCAGCATGTGTCTCCACAGTAACCGGACTAATCATCTTTATTGCCTAAATTTAACAAAATCAATGGCCCCATGAGCCCTTTTCAGGGCGTCAAACCTAGTACCTCACGGCCCAATTTCCCAAAGGGCCCCTGAGAGCCAAGGGCCCCTGGGCCACGGCCCCGCTGGCCCAATGGATAATTTGTCCCTGATATACAGTAAGATCATTAATAGGGCAGGTAAATCCTCAAACCTTTGTTTTATTCATAATCATCATAATCATAATCAAACACATTGAATTCACGTTACATCATCTGCAAGTCATTTTATTTTATTTCTTCAGTTCAAAACATCTTCCAGCTGCATTCAGTATCCATACATCATTGTCATTCCATAACACAAACTTTTCATAAAGCTGTACATGTATATCCGTGGTGACTGTGTACAAGAAATGAGACTGCATGAACAGAAGTGGTGTTTCCATGACGACGGGACAATAAGAGTTTAACCCATTCTGACCTGAGATCAGATTCATACGAGGTTTCCGCCGGACACACACTGGTCTGATGAACCCATTCTGACCTGAGATCAGATTCTAAAAATGTCAGTCGCTCTTCGATTTTTCAAAAATAGCAGACCTACAAGCTGATATGAGCTTGTAGATCTGCTATTTTTAAATAGCTAAAGCATAACATGATGCCGACACCAAAATGGGTGCCCGGTCAGAATGGGTTAAAATAGGTGAAACGCACACCTGTAGTAACGAGGTGCCGGCAAATGAAAACAAGCATAAAAATATAGAAGTATAGCTGCACACTTGTAGCTCTGATGCAATAATTTAATTAAGACATTTTTAAAAAAAAAGGTTTCGGCAGCTAAGCTGCTTTCACCGTGTTTCCATGGCGAGTGTATATGTACAGGAGACGGCTCACACACTGTAGTTACTGTAAAAACATCAGTCACTTAGGGTGAGGGTGGGGTTAATAGCAAGGTTCTGTCTGTCTGTCTGTCGGTTCATCTACATGATGGCTACATTTAATAGTTTAGAATATCACATTGCAGCTTGCTTGCCAGCCCTGCGTGTGTGTGCGTGCATGTGTGCGTGCGTATGGTTAAACTATTAAAAGCACCCTTGAGCAAGGTATACTGTATACCTCTAATTGATTACGTACGAGCTGCCCAGTGGCCAACAGTAGAACACTGTGTTTGTAATGCACAATTTTCCCAGCACGTTCTCTGGCTAAATCAAATAAAGAATGCGTTTGTTACTGTTTGGACAGCCAGATCTAAACCACTGCAGGTTCTGCTCCATTGTGAATTGAGCTGTTGTGTTCTAGCTGTTGATTAAACAAACTGAACTGCTAAACCATAGTTGTAGAGAAGGTGTACTAATGTGGCTTATTTCTTTCTCTGTATGGCTTTGGTAAAGCATGTGGTTTGGCTGGCTGATTTGGCTGGATGCCTAGCCAATTGGTTGGGTAACTGGCTGGTTGATTGGTAAATTGATTTGCTGGTTGGCTTTCGTCTGCATCAAGCAGAGTTTAAGGATCAAAAATACTTTTTCTTTTTTGCAAAAAATCACAAATCACAAAATCATTACGTTGTTGACATCAGTATAATAAACATCATCAGCAGTCTTTTTATAAAACATCTTTCCATCGAATACAGTATATGCACTATTACATGAATTGCCCTTTTTTGTTTTCAAAGGCCGCTGGTTGTACAGTACCACTCCTTCACCACAATCAGCAATGAGAGAGAGAGAGAGAGAATTAAATAAAGATAGTTACTAGAGAGAGAACCAATAAATGTCTCAACAGGCAAAGAGCCAACATATCCGTCTGTCCTAATTGAGACAAACAACAGCATATGTCTGAGCGGTGAAAGTCTATCTGCTAACGTTTTACAGAAGTAGATATACTGTAATGTATAATTTAGTTATCATTTATGGTAGAATCATTACCTAAACGCACAAAGTACTTGCTTTTGTTTGTCTCAGTAGTACAATCAAGTAGAAACATATTCTTAGCCTGCCTCTCATACACAACTTTTTATGTGTGTGTGTGTGTGTGTGTGTGTGTGTGTGTGTGTGTGTGTGTGTGTGTGTGTGTGTCTGTGTGTCTGTGTGCATGCTTGTGTGTGCGTGCATGCTCATGTGTGTACGCACGCTGTAGATGTTTAAGCTACATGCTGCATTGGGACCCAGAGGCTGTTATTGCTGAGGACGAGGTATATACATTAGATGCATTAGCGTTTGGCTGACTGTCTGTCTGTACGCTCAGTAGCACTATGAGTCTATGACACACCTCCGGAACAAATTCTACTGATACATTGAATGTGTTAAACTAAACCTCTTAATGTCCTGTCCTACAGACAAACAGCAGGTTCTGTCCTACAGTCTGACTAGTGAAAAGAGCAATACAAACTAAAAGTTGATCTCCTGTTTCACCAAATAAGTGACTTGTGATTGATGAGAGTTCTACAACGTGTGACCTTTAAAACACTACAGGTTCTGCAGCTTGTCTCCGTAGGGCAGAGATGATCAGGTTGAAGGTACTTTCTCTTCCTCAGACAGTTGATGCTCTTTGGCAAAAGTCAAAGATCAGATGCATCGTGAATTCATTGATGACAAAGAGCAGACATCATCAAAGATCAGACATCGTGAATTCGTTGAATTCAAAGATCGGATGCATCCTGAATTCCTTTGTTTTTCAACGGGAAATGTCAATTTTGTCGACTTGGCAGCAACATGAATTTGTACAACAAACAAACAAACAATTATAAAAGCACTGCATAGAAGATTTGTATCAAAATGCCCTTGAGTACCCGATTCACTTGCTACATATTTAGACTGAAAGAAGAGAAAGAAAGACTGGGAGAGGATTCAGCAACAGGCAAGAGTGATCAAGGCAAGGTGTGGGCTAAAGGTAAAGGTGGACAAAAGTGTGTGTGTGTGTGTGTGTGTGTGTGTGTGTGTGTGGGGGGGGGGGGGGGGGGGTGGGTAGGAGGAGGGGGGGGGGGGTCTGTGCATGCGTGCATGCATAATTATGTAAGTGTGTAAGTATGTAAGTCTGTACATGAACACAACTATGGGCAGACAGGTGTCACAAAATGGATGGAAGTGCATTTTACTGTGTGCATGCGTTCGCACGTGCGTGCGTGTGTGTGTGTGTGTGTGTGTGTGTGTGTGTGTGTGTGCGTGTGTGTTATTAAGAAATAATAATATTTCTTTTAATGCTTAACTGGTTAACCAGAGGGTTAAAGACATCAGGTAACTGGCATACACGCCAGTTGAATGCAATCGTAGGATAGAAAACCTGAAATAGGGAGGGTCATTGTAGGATAACACAAGCACTACTAGGGCTCAGGGTAGGATAGAAAAGAGGCACTACCAGAGACCCTGGTAGGATAGAAAACAAGCAGTAATTCGGGGTCGTGGTAGGATATAAAACAAGCAGTACTCTGTGTCCCCAGCACACATATCCTTATTAACTCAACAATAAGGATATACCGTAGCTACCCTAGTGTTATATGAAATATGGTACAGTAGCTCATACTGTAACTGCGGGTTTTAAAGCGACACGAACATCATTTTGACTGTATTATGTTCCATACCTCTTCAAATTGGTAATTCTTGATAGATTCAATTCCGAGAAGTGACAGCCCTAGTGTGTTCAGTAAGTGCTTGTTATGTTCAGTACGAGGTGAGTACAGAGTAGTGTAAATGCTATGCATGTTCACAAGGAGTGTTACGTGTGAGAGCTATCATGTATGTTCAGTGTTATGTGATTAAATGTATGAGTGTTCACAATGTTCACAATGAGTGTTCAATAATACAAGAGGCACTTGGTATGTCCCAGAGACATACAGTATAGCATACAGTATAGCCTCCACAGGCACGCAGCCATGTTATGTATGGAGGACCAGTGGTCCTATAGAACAGCTGCTGTTTATGTGGTCACCATGGCAATGGACTAACTCTGCCTATATGGCTCTGGTCATATTTGAAATGCATCAGGGAAACATAGGCTATAATCCCTTATTCCAAAGCAAGCAAGCAAATATAATTATGTTTTTTTAAATCTTTCATAATTCCGTTGATCCTATACAATGTATGGCTTAACAAATTAAACTAAAGCCATCCATATAAGGCTTCTGATGCATTTTGTTATTGTTTCATTGCATAATAATCCTTTTAAAAAAACAGTTATGATCAGTATAATGCAAATGAAGATGAGGAGGAGGGTTAATTGTTATTGTTAAAGGATGGGAGAATCATAGAGCATTTAGAGGCTTTGGGAAGGGGTGGCTCTACATGTTGCAGGGCTGCACTGTCATTGGCCCTACTGGGTCAGAGGGCTGGACATGGGGAGAGCTATAGCCAATCAAAGAAAATAATCCTGAAGCTGCTCTGTCAGCCAGCCAATCAGGAGATGGCATTAGTCTCTGGAGTGGTCCAAAAGGACACAGGAAGGGCAAGTCCTTACATCTCAGCTGGCCAAATCAACAAACGTCTTTCGATCTTCAAAATGAGCCTTCTTGAGCAAGCCAATGAGAGAGATGGCTTTACTGCTGGCCAATTAGAGATCAAGCCCTCCCGCTAAGGCCCGCCTCCTGAGGCGGCTCCCAATCAGGACCCGTGTCAGTCTCTGTGGGCTGGGCTCCAACCACGGCCCGGGGGCTTCGCCGGATCGCCAGGCCGACTCAGCGCTCCTCCAATCAGAATTCTCCCTGCATTGTGAGGCCGCCTGCCAAGCGGCCATGCTGGCCGCTGACTGGCTGATCTCTGACTCGCTGTCAGACGGGTGGCGTTGTTCGCCCAGTGGCATGAGGAAGGAGAACGCAACATTCTGACTGGACGAGAAGGGAGAGCTCCCAGAATTCTTTGCGGCGTGCGTGACGTTTGTCTCTTCTGCCTCGTCTCTTCTCCTCTCTCCTCCCCCCGCCTCCTCTCCACTGTTTCTCCATCCCTGTGTTTCTCCACCTTCTCCCTCCTCTCTCTCCATGTCCCTCTTCCTCTCTCTCCCTCTGCTCCTCTTCTGCCTCTCCCTCCCTCCCCCCGCCTCCGCCTCCTCCTCCTCCTCCTCCTCCTCACTCCCTCCGTCCTCCATGGGCTCCATGTGTCTCCTCCCCAGTCTCCGGCTGCCCCGCGCCTCCTCCTCCACCTGGTCTAGATCCAGATCGGGGGCCGTCACCCTCCTTCCTCCTCCTCCTCTGTTCCTCTGCCTCCCTCCTTCTACTCCTCCTCCTCCGCTCCTCTGCTCTCCCACCATGCTGATGACGGAGGCGGTTGTCATGGTTACTGGATCCACACCATGCTCCTGCGGAGGGATGGGTGATGACCCCCCCTCAGGGTCTGAGAGAGGAGAGAGGAGTCATGTTACCGTGGTTACAGTAAAACACATGATGTTAATGTGGCCGCGCAGAAATAAACATAAGTGTTGCTATTGTTTATGACGTGTGCAGTCATGAAAAACAAGGTTATGGCAATGAACAACATAGTCATGAACTTCCTTTTGTGATTTTACTCATGCGATGAAATGACGGTGACATGATTTTCTGACCATGAGATTCTATATTTAACGCATTCTGACCTGAGATCAGATTCATACGAGGTTTCCGCCGGACACACACTGGTCCTGATGAACCCATTCTGACCTGAGATCAGATTCTAAAAAATGTCAGTCGTTCTTCGATTTTTCAAAAAATAGCAGACCTACAAGCTCGTATCGCGCCACTCGGTGGCGCGATATGAGCTTGTAGATCTGCTATTTTTCAATAGCTAAAGCATAACATGATGCCAACACCAAAATGGGTGCCCGGTCACTATGGGTTAACAAGTTGCTGTATATAAAATAAATTACAAATATAAATGGTTATCTATTGTTGTATAATTAGGTCTTTGATTCAGATGTATTCTGGGTAAATGCAGTTAAATACCAGGGGGGGGGGGGGTATTACAGGTACAGACACAGCTGTTTAAAACTAGCCTGATAATGCTTGTGAAGTTTAGTGGGTGGGGTCTATGGTGTTAACCCGTTTAGACAGCATGCACGTCTCTTTTGTAGTCTTTTTCAGTACTTTATCTGTCTCTGTGTACTTTTGTAGTCTTTTTCAGTATACTTTATCTGGATTCCAGGTTCAATTCTGTGAAGTTTCTCAGAAAGACCTCAAGGTTTTATAGGGTGTCATTCATAAAACTGCCGTAGGTTTTAGAAGGCCCATGTGGTCTGGGATCAGATTATAGAACACTCGGCCCCTGCAAGGCAGAACACTCTGACCCGCTTGGGGAGCACAGAATACAGCCCCTACTTGTTGGGAAAAGAACTGTTAAAACCACGTTAACCCATTTAGACCTGAGTTAAAAACATTCACTTTGAAAGAATATATATTCAAAGATTTGCGCCACATTTTTAAGATTTTTAAAAAAATAGCTAAATTATAACAATGTTTAAAACACCAAAAGGGGTTCAAAAAATTGGTTTTAAGGGCCATAATCGTAAATCCCCCCCCCCCCCCCCCCTTCCTAGTCACTGTAACCCTGAGACGTTAACCACTTGTCGGTCTTGGGAGTAAGAATGTGTTGTTTGGGGCCGAGTAGGTTCTAGTGCCCAGGCAGACATAGGCTACCAGGTTCCGACCGCTCTGAGGTCTGAGTAGGTTTTGCTCTGTACTGGAGACTGTTATGTCCACATCTGTGGAGAGTAAAGTTTCTATTGTATTGTAGCCTATCATATGATTACCATGTGACTTGACAGATGACGGCTACAATCCTGTTAGCTGCTATAGCGGTGATCAGTGGAAACGCAGGATGGAGGGATGGGAATGGAAAGAAAGAAAGGAAATGAAGACGATAGATGGAGAAAAAAAATGAAAAGGTGTAAAGGAGGAGGGGTCACCAACCGCGTGGACTCTGTCCGTCCAATCACATAGAAGCATGGCTCCCCCTGCTTAGAGTTGGTCATACATAGAGACAGACTGGACAATTCAACTAGACAGAGAGAGAGAGACAGAGAGACAGAGAGACAGACAGACAGACAGACAGACAGACAGACAGACAGACAGACAGACAGACAGACAGACAGACAGACAGACAGACAGACAGACAGACAGACAGACAGACAGACAGACAGACAGACAGACAGACAGACAGACAGACAGACAGACAGACAGACAGACAGACAGACAGACAGACAGACAGACAGACAGAGACAATAAAGGACAGTGGATAGACGAGTATCGGAGGAGAGGGAAGTGATAAAAGATGCAGACAGGACAGAGAGAACATTAAAGAAAAGAAGAAGAGAAAGAAAGTTCAAGTGAAATAAAATATTCTGGTAAGAAATTCAACTAAAGGAACACTTTGAGTCAATGTATAGTCGCACGGACATCAAAAACTACAGCCAATCTCCCTCTGCCACTAGAGGCCACCAGTGGCACCTTCAACGACTGCTCAGGCTTTGCAGTGGATTCTGGATATTGTAGGATCAGAGAGCAAAGTGCCATCTTTTGAATGATTGAATGGGTCAGAAATTGATTCTTTTGTCAGCCTGTATTCCATAATCTAATTGTAATTGTAATTGTAATTGATCGACACAGTGAAAGTCACAAATTGACAAACACTTACAGTATACGTGAATTTGCACACGAGGGGAAATTTGTCTTTGTCTTTAGCAGAAGCAATGCATCAATAGAAGCAATAAAATCAGTAATATCATTATTGTTTTTATACCTAAATTGTTAGCTGTGTAGTACAGTAAGTGTCATAATTATTATTATTATTGACAAATAAACCCCTTTAGGATGTGTGATCTTATTTCTCAATAATGACTGCATTGCTGTTAATTAGCCTATATGCATACAGTACAGTATACTATTTAACAGTATAGTATTATTATTTAGTACAGTAAAAATATATATTGTACCATAATCAGGAACATATCCATTTCCTTTCTTGAGGACCAGATGGATTCGATGTCCCCCTCTCCTGATCTGTTCTACGGCCTGAGAGTGAGTCATTCCTGATGTACTGTCTCCATTTATCTCCACCAGCTGGTCACTAACCTGAAAGAAAATAGAAAACCAAAGAACAGAATGATCTTCATTCATAGAATATAGCTGAAGCTAGGAATGAGAACATCGACTTTAGAATAGTATATAGTATATGAGTATACAAATATGTATCTACTCATCATAACCCATTCTGGCCGGGCACCCATTTTGGTGTCAGCATCATGTTATGCTTTAGCTATTTAAAAATAGCAGATCTACAAGCTCATATCGCGCCACCGAGTGGCGCGATACGAGCTTGTAGGTCTGCTATTTTTGAAAAATCGAAGAGCGACTGACATTTTTAGAATCTGATCTCAGGTCAGAATGGGTTCATCAGACCCGTGTGTGTCCGGCGGAAACCTCGTATGAATCTGATCTCAGGTCAGAATGGGATAATCTATCTAAAAGATATTGTAGTTAGGCCCTGTTGGACACTTTGTGGTGTGTGTGTGTGTGTGTGTGTGTGTGTGTGTGTGTGCGTGCGTGCGTGTGTACCTGTATCTTGTGGCTGCGTTGGGCTGGTCCTCCCTCCATCAGACCCAGAACATACAGACCCATGTTGTACTCACTGCCCCCTCGCAGGGAGAAGCCAAAGCCTGTTGGACCTCTCTCCAAATCTACACGGTAGAACCTGGACTCCTATCAGAGAGACAGACAGAGCACAGATGGATTTGTTGGCGTCTATACTATTTGGTATGTACAGTAGTTTGTCATTATGAAGAAAAGTATACTACTACGTGATCTTCTCCAACTTCCAACTCGTAAGGAAACAAAACACCACGCAGCGTGTATTCATATTCATACAAAACTAGCTGCAGCAGCAACATGACCACACAAAGTATACTTACATACAGTAGCAGTAGAATGTACTGCACATTCTACTGGGTGTTTTGAAACAATATTTGATGTGTCCATCCTGTAGAGTAGAATTACTTTTGATACTGTACTGTATTATGTGCTAGTTACTAGTTAGTAGATAGTAACTTTGGATATATTACATCTACTTGCTATAATATAGCAAGTTTGTGTAGGCCTATTGTTTGTAGGTACAATGCTTGTCTAGTGTGTATTTGCTAATAGGTAGTGAATGTAGTCCTGTTCATAGGAAACTATACATGTACAGTACATTTATTATCATTCAGTGATAAGTGAATTAATTCTGACCTTTGTCCTCTGACTTCTGGTAGCTTTCCTCAACCTGCCATCGACGTCTAACTCTGCTGCTTCCGATTGGCTGGAAGGGTCTGGAGGGTGAAAGACAGAAGAGTTAAAGAAGCGTACTTATATTTATTCAAAATAATTGTGAAATAATCAATATATATTCTCAGAATTGTGTGTGTGTGTGTGTGTGTGTGTGTGTGTGTGTGTGTGTGTGTGTGTTTTTGTGTGCGTGTCTGTGTGTGCGTGCATGCATGTGCGTGCGTGCGCGATACCCACTTGCGTCTTTGTTTCTGGGTGTGACTGTGAGCCTCAGAGAGTTCCCCGCTCTCCTCAGTATGTGCGTGAGTTCTCGGTGTGGCAGCGAGACCACCGACCTCCCCTCCACGGCCTGCAGCGTGTCTCCTGGTTGGATGAGACCGCTGCGGGAGGCGGGGCTCCCGCGACGGACCGTCACAAAACGATGGGACAGCAAGGAGGAGGCTGGAGAGGACAGCGACGAGTGTTAAATGTACTGGAGTTGTTTTTATTCATTGTACATTCAGATGTATTGTTAGTGATTAAAACTGGGAAAAGCAGCCTGGGCCGTGGCTCAGCGGTCCAGGCACCTGGGCTGGTAGTCCAGTCTGGCAGTGTGCCGCGGGTTCGACTCCCGATCCCGACGGCCTTTACTGCATGTCACTCCCCCCCCCCCACCCCATCTCTCTCCCCATATCCTGTCAGCCTACTGTCTGTCCCTCCATAAAAAGTATAAAATAAAGGTAAAAGCCACAAAATAAATAAAACATTTAAAAAACTGGGAAAAGCACCTACGTCATTTTAGAATTTAAACATAGCAGATATACTGTACAAGCTCATGAGCTTGTAGATCTGCTGTTCTGGAAACATGTGAACAATTGTGTAAATCTTTGAATATAAATACGAAAAAGAATTTACTCAAATCATTGCTAAATAGATGAATATATAAAAAATATTTTGAGATGGGGTCCGCATGGCTAAATACATATAATTGGAGGGTCCTTGACATGAAAATGTTGGCGCACCACTGCAAGTTACGTTTTCAGAAAACTGTTCTACACATTTTGTAGATCCTCGGGGCTAATTTAAGTCTCTTGCTCAGGAGCTTGAAAAAAAAAACAATATCACCATTTTTCATTAGGCCATAGTTCTGCTCTTGCACATGACAATATATCACTTCATGTCATACAGTACGACCCGTACGAAAAACCTCAAAGCTCAAATAGCCTTCTATGTTTTTCGGAGTAAGTGTTTCTGACCCTTTTGCCCGTTACTTGGATTATTGCCTCCTCCCTCCCTGGGATGTGCCCGATAGGCCTTCTTCATGGTTTTGACTGCCTGCCTGCCTCTGACAGTATGTTGTAAGCTGTTGCACACCTGCCAACACTCCCGATTAGAGCACGACTCTCCCTCTTTTTAACCCTTTTCAACCGATGTACTCCATATTTGTAGTTTTCTCCCGATAATCTCACGGTTCAAGCTCACAAACTCAATCTCACGGCTCAATAGCCGATCTACAAACTCACAATGTGTCGCGATGCGTTGCAAGCTCATAGATCTGCTATTTTAAAATGATTTTTATACATTTGAAACCTATATGAAATGGGACATTCTGCATAATAGTTACTTTTACATTTGGTACTTTAAGTATATTCTTATGACAATACTCACTCAAGTAAATGTATATTTATACATTGCAGTTTTGCTACTTTTATTTACCGTACAGTAAGTAAAAAATGTGTGCATGCATGCACACACATGTGTACAGACTGCACACAGACACAACTGACCTACTCTTTTACAATGTTTGCAATACATTTCTGGAGAGTGATTATTGTGGGAGTATTGTATGTTTGTTGCACTGCAAAGTTAAAGTCAATATTAGTACAACCTCAAAGACAAAGTTTCAGAGCAAAGTGCATGTGTTCTCTCTCCTCTCAACTCCTCTCTCTTTCACATTTCCTTTTCCCAGGGATTGTGAATTTCTAATTTGTTGTAAATATGAGTCATTTCAGAGGGGGCACATGTTGTTCCGCAAGAACATTTCACACCAACACCCGTACGCACGCACACACACACACATACACACACACTCCCCCAAGTTGTACAAGTTTCTCTGTATCTGAGTGATGTGGATGTAAGACTGAATGTTCAGTGTTAAAGGAGAGGAGAGGAGAGGAGAGGAGAGGAGAGGAGAGGAGAGGAGAGGAGAGGAGAGGAGAGGAGAGGAGAGGAGAGGAGAGGAGAGGAGAGGAGAGGAGAGGAGAGGAGAGGAGAGGAGAGGAGAGGAGAGGAGAGGAGAGGAGAGGAGAGGAGGCGTGGGGGTGGATGATGAGGACAGAGGAGGACATCTTGGTTATGATCCTAATAAGACTGACACATTAAAATGAATATTATTAGAAAAGAGGACAGGAGATGAGGTGATGAGGGACAGAGGAGTGGAGACATGTACAGTACAGTGGGGAGGAGATGATGGAAATGGAATTAATTGTTTATCATAGACACACTTTTTCTTTGACAAGAAATTGACAAGAATAGCAGAAATCATTTACACTTGGCAAGCAAACTCCCTATCATGAGGTTTGTGTCAACCCTTATCATAGGAAATGAACTCCAGAACAATTTCACAATGTTCAAGATGTACTGTAACAAAATATCTATGTGGTTAAACTTCCTCTGATATGATATTGACTTTACCGCCCCATGGCAAAGTTAGCTTATCTTCTTAGTAAGAACATACCGAATAGGTTTACAATGTCCAGTTTTGCATGTTTCCTTGCATGTTGCTTAAAACTAAAATGACGTATCTCTTTTTAAGAGATAGCCTTCATGCGGTCAACAGTAGCTGCTGCCTTCCACCCTCGACAGCACAGACCTAAATACATGAATACTCACGATAGCCAAAAGGGAATCAAACATGTCTCTTGTGCAGTACTCAATTAGGCCTGACTTCCTTCCATAAGGGGCAAGAGACATTGAAGTGGACATGTCTCTTGTGCAGTATACTCAATTAGGCCTGACTTCCTTCCATAAGGGGCAAGAGACATTGGAAGTCCAATTTGGTCAAAGAATATGTAGCCTGACAGTAGAGTTGGGCCCATGGGAAGAAACATCTTGTACACTGATGTACCTGATTCACATTCTATCATATACGACGGTGTCGCTTGCTTATGAACCCAGCGATAACATTGTTCAATAACAACTTTTGTTTCCAACAGACATAGTATATAGTACGTTGACAATGTCTGAGGTGGTTTAACTTGGATAAGAACAGTATACTGATGGTAGTATTATCTCTCTTGAAATCTCCCTTTTAAGAGTTTGTGAATCCAACGGAACAATGAGCATGAACCGTAGGAATGCCTTGTTCTGTCACATGTTTAGCAGAAGAGAGACTTTGTAGCTGTGTGTGTCTAATTTCACAGTACAATAAGCCTGAGCTCCTCTGAGCCACGCATGCACGCGCGCACGCACCGCTGGCATGTCATGAAGCACAACATAATTCTGACAATTCTGATATACAGTAACTAGAGCGCTGACTCAGTGTTTGTCAATCATTTTTGACAGAGAGGACAGACAGAGAGGTCCTCACTGGAAAGGATGTGTCAAGACAGAAGTAGAACCAAAAAGGTTATTATGAAGTTATTACTGGCATTAACTGGTGTATTTGCTAGTGGTGGAAAATAACTAAATACATTTACTCAAGTACTGTACAATTTAGATTTATTTTATTTTATTTACTTTCTGCAGCATTTACAATTTGCAATGCTGTTACTTCTCCACTACATCACGATCTCAGAATAAATGATTGTACCTTTACTCCACTATTATTATTACACTTCCGTTAATCGTTACTTTGTCGATTTGGATTATTATTTCAAAACCAAGGCAGATATACAAGCCCACAAGGTACTTGTAGATCGGCTATTTTCCTAAGATTTTGGATGCATCTGTACTTTAGGTATATTTTGGTGCTGATACATTTATGCTTTTACTCAAGTACATTTTGAATACGGGACTACATTGCAGCATTGATATACTTTTACTTAAGTAAAGCATGCGAGTCCACTGGACTAGAGTGGATACTGGTACTCGTAGGAACATTCCAGAGCCACATTCCAACACGTCTGACTGTACCCATTTCCATGACAACGTTATCATCGTTTTAAACCGCACAGCTTGGGCCATGAATCTGACAACACCAGGACACAGAGCACGCCGAGCGATAGAAGGAGAGAGAGAGAGAGATAGAAGAGACAGAGAGAGAGAGAGAGGTGAAGTTTTATCTCCGCGGAGACTCCCAGCTGCAGAGTGTCAGCAGTTCAGCCAACGTTCTGTGTTGTGTGTTTGGAGTGAGTCTGTATACAATGTGTTTACTTATATGGATCCCATAGTCAAATCTATTAATGTCTCAGTGCAGTACGTTGACCTGTATGAAGTCATTGTGAACGTCTGTAATACCTGTATATAGTGTACGCAGACACGTGCATGCACACATGCACGCACACACACGCGCGCCGCGCGCGTAACACAACTCTACGTACCATAACTATATACAGCATGCAACAGTGAGACAGAGGAAGAGAGCACACTTCCAGACAGTCTGTGAATGTGACATTTAAAGTGCACGCACGCACTCATGCACACACACACACACACACACACACACACTCATGCACACGCACGCACGCACACACACACACACACACACACACACACACACACACACGGCAGCAGAGAATCAGGTCAGTGGAGTAGAAACGATTTCCCCGGCATTCCCTTCTCTGATAAACTACATGAGAATAGAACAGCACATAATCAAAGAGTATAAGCAGAATAAAACGAAAGAAAGCAGAGTAGTATACTGTACTGTACTGTACTGTACAGCAGACAAAAAGGGAATGGGAAAGAATGAGACAGGTTTAAGAGACGGGCATACACGCAGGAGAGACAAACAGGTCATATTTACGTTTGGCTTCCCTGGCTGTCCTCAGAGCAGACTGAATCCTATCCAACATGCTGTCTCTCTCTGTCTTTTGCGGTTTCTGTGGTTCTCTGTTTTTCTCTCTCGCTCCTTCTCTCGTCTCTGCAACTGTTTCCCCTCTCTCTACTCTATTTATCCTTTATGCTTTACTCTCTCTCTCTCTCTCTCTCTCTTTCATCTATCTATCTCTCACTCTCTGACTAAGTCTTTCTTTCTTTCTGTCTTACTGCCGTGGTCATGTGAGGTCTGCGGTGGCTCTGAGCGGTCAAACAACACCGAGTAGAAGAGACGGAGAGAGAGAGAGGTAGGGGGCGTGGTCAGAAAGAGAGGGAGGGAGGAGGGGTGAGCGTACAGAGAGAGAGAGATGGACACACATTCAGAATAGAATCCAAAGGGAAGTATGCGCACATCTCTAAGATTCTACAGGTGCTGAACAAAGACGTACAGGGACATGGAAGGCAGTGTCATGATCTGTCTCTCCACAGACCATGTCAGCCTGGCCACTCCCACTTCCCCTTCCACTCTGCAGTCCCATTCACTCACCTGTCTCCAACTCCCTCGTCATTCCACCTGTGAACAATTCGTCAATCAACTTCCCCCTATAAGACTGGACTCATTACAAACATTCAGTGTCAGTTCATAGTTTGGTGTTGTCGATGTCCCCTGTGTGTTCCTGGTTCCTTGTACTCCTCTGAGGTTTGATTTTTGGACTTTGTATTCTGTGCTTTGCATCGTGTTTGTAAAGTTATTTACAGTCTTCCTGATATCGCAACAGTACTGTTTTGCGATATCAGGAAGACTGAACCCAAATGCAGTGTCTCAAGACAGTATGTTCAAATGTAGACGTATTTATTAAAGCAAGATGGCAGCTGACAAACAAGGACTAGCTTCAAGCTCAGGAAAACCAAAAATGCCAAAATACCAAAAATGTCAAAACTGTAAATAACTTTACAAACACGATGCAAAGCACAGAATACAAAGTCCAAAAATCAAACCTCAGAGGAGTACAAGGAACCAGGAACACACAGGGGACATCGACAACACCAAACTATGAACTGACACTGAATGTTTGTAATGAGTCCAGTCTTATAGGGGGAAGGTTGATTGACGAATTGTTCACAGGTGGAATGACGAGGGAGTTGGAGACAGGTGAGTGAATGGGACTGCAGAGTGGAAGGAGAAGTGGGAGTGGCCAGGCTGACAGGGTCTGTGGAGAGACAGATCATGACAGGCAGTCCGCACAATGTTTCACAGCTCTTCATCAGGTAGCACATGGACACACATACAACATGATGAAAGAACACACACACACACACACACACACACACACACACACACACACACACACACACACACACACACACACACACACACACACACACACACACACACACACACACACACACACACACACACACACACACACACACACAGACAGCAGCAGTGAATAAGGTCAGTGGAGTAGAAACGATTTCCCCAGCATTCCCTTCTCTGATAAACTACATGGTAATAGAACAGCGTAATCAAAGAGTAAGCAGAATATAACAACACACACACACACACACACACAGGACATAGACTACATTTTCTTGGTGGGCTATAGGAGAATCTTTAACAGGTGAAATATAACTATATGCATGATAATAACACTTACATGCTTCGGCTAATTCCTGAGAGGCGATGACAAATCCAAATCCTTCGCCAGGCCTTCTCCTCAGTTCCACCTCCACCATCTTGTCCCCTCCCCCCGCTCCTCTGCCCTCATTGGCCGTGGCTCCCAGGGTCGGGCCGCCCCCTCTGGCGGTGGGCGGTCCTCCGGCACTCTCCTCCACTCCCAGCCAATCACGAGGCTCCAGGGTGAGCGTTACTGGTACAGAGTCCAGGAAACTGGTACTCTGAACCAGAGCTAGAGGAGAGACTGGTAGAACAGAGCAGAATGCAATACATTAGAGTAGATAGAGTGCAGCTGGGTAGATGCATGAAGTGTAACTACCTAATCTCACTACCAGGAAATCCTGGTTTTCAGTCCGAAGTCCGACCTGACCCGTGTGATCCGGTCTAGGCCACGACGAGTGTTTTTGTGGAGCCACTTTGTTTTTGTTCCCCAACATGAATGCTGATAGCACTCGTGGTACGAGTTGGAATGAAAGATGGATATGACAAACTTAAGTGTTCCAAGAAGCACTTGAAGAAACATAGCAGCAGCTACTGTTGACCGATCAGATTCATCAAAGCACTCATTTAATCTGGTAGAGGAGAATTATTTTAGAGGAGCACATCTTTGGTTTCCGCATATGGTTTCTGCCCGCCTGATGACATGAAGATAGACCGGATCAGAAAACGGCAAAAGGGGCCTGGGCCATGGCTCAGTGGTCCAGGCACCTTGGCTGGTAATCCAGTCTGGCAGTGTGCCGCGGGTTCTTCCCCCCCATCTCTCTCCCCATTTCCTGTCAGCCTACTGTCTGTTCCTCCATAAAATATATAAAATAAAGGTGAAAGCCACAAACGAACATAAAAAAAAACAAGCCCAAATTGATTAAATCAATTAATTACCAGCTGCATTATTATTATCTGTGGGTCTGCTGCTGACGTTATGCCACTTTTTAGCTGCGCTCCGCTGTTATGCTCATATTAGTGACCCTAAAGAATTCTGAGGCAACATGGCTGGAGACCAACCAGTAGCAGAAATTGATCTCCAGTGTGTACTACCCGGTCAGAACTATGGCAAGCTAATATTGACCAGCTTGCAGCTGGTAAAAAAGAAAACTGCAAACGGAGTTGGTCCCAGTCTAGTAACTACCTACCCTGCTCTGCCGGACTGGAAGCAACGGAATGGGCGGGGTTAGAGGCCGGGCTGAGTGGAAATGGGAGGGGCTTGTAGAGATTGGGCGTGACAACTGGAGAAGAGACAGGAGCTGGAAGAGAGAGGGAGAGAGCGAGTGGTTTACCTGTAAATGACACATAAGTGTAAAGAATGTAACTGGCGATGATGACTGTATGTGGTCCACCTATTATCCAGTCAGCT
>NC_139705.1:7355841-7385841 GCF_964188405.1 Protomyctophum parallelum
ATGATTCTGTTCACATTTCATTGTACTGTAGCTGCGAGCTGTAGCTATAGGTCAGACATTCTCTACTCTGAAAGGACATGAAGGTGTTGTGTTTTCAGGACCAGCAGACAATGATAATAATGTCACCTGTAGCGTCACCGTTAGCATCCAGAGTGTGACTGTAGTTGAGGGGTGTCCGGGGAGGGATGGGGGGCTCAGTCGGGGTCGCTGGGGTCTAGACGAGAGAGACGGACAGAAGGAAAGACAGAAAGCCATTCAGTTGTTCTTTAAGAATGGCAAATGTGAATATATGGCAGCCGCTGATAGATTACTTGCCCAGGGATCTATCTACTGTGATTTATAAAGGAAGTGATTCATTGGATTGGAGAGCCCCAGCTGTACTCTTGCAATTTGCCGTTTGATATGCCCATGTGTGTTGTGTTATCTGGTATTTGTATATATATATATATATATATATATATATATATGTGTATATATTTGTATTTATATATAGATATTTGTTTTCCTAATGAATACTGACTGTATTGTGTACGGTATGTGCTGCTCGCCATTTTCTTTTTTGTTTGTTTGTTTTGTCTTGTTTCTGTGCTTTTTGTTTTCTTGTCTGTTTTCTTGTATTGTGCTTATAATTTATACCTTTCATGATTCATCTATGTGAAAACGTAAAAATTCAATAAAAAGTTATTTAAAAAAAAAAGAATGGCAAATGTTTTTCAGATGAAAAAATCAGATGACTTGAAGTGTAATTGTAAGTGATTAATTCGTTAGTTGCCGCGAGATTGAGGTCTAGCCAACACCAACTCGGGATTAAATGAATGATTAGTGATTAATAATTTGCCTCTTAATTAAAATTAATTAAAATTATAATTGCTCTCTAGAACTAAAATAAAATAATAAAAACAACTTAAATATTGTATTTATTTTATAAATAGATAATATTCCACTCCATAGAGCATTGCAGTCCCTGCTCAGCCCAAAAAATGCTTATTTTGTTGATTTGTCAGGAGCACGGAAAATAATTATCTACCTCAAGTAATGTTAATCACATTTGCAAACTCCCTCCGAATATTGCTTCCGGATAAAAGGTTTTCGGACCGGGGTCGATTTTATCCGCTTTTCGTAAGCTGTCTTTCACATAGACCCTTTGAGCAGTGCTGTGTCCTTCCATACCAACATGATCTGCGCTGAGAAGTTGATCATCTCGTTGAAGAGCAAAAAGTACTTTATGAAAAACAACATGCAGACTTCAAAGACACGGAGGCTTAATTTCATGCTTCTGCCCAAGTGGTTGTGAAAATAGCCAGCAGCGCACACAACACACGCACGCACGCACGCACGCACGCACACACAAAGCAGTGGAAGAATGCAGAGCGAGGGAAACAGAGAGAGGGGGGAGAGAGAGAAAAATACGGTGACATCGCATCCAATCAACTTCTAGTGAAGCAGGGACCCACTAAAGGCTCTGTGTTGTACATTAAACTTTTTCAAAATAATGAATTTTGTTCCGCGAAAACATTGCTACTAATATAAATAACTAGAATTCCCAGAGTTACGTTACGTTACCGCACACTATGGGAAGAAGGAAATTGCGGGAGTTGACTCCACATGTAGTAACGAATGGATTATTAGTTATTATTATGTGTCCTTATTAGTGTAGTGTAGTCAACACGTTATGGCTCATACACACTGCCCGGTATTTCCTCCGATTATGCTGTCGGGGAGCATTTTTGGCGCTGGCCGACAAAAACGCTGATCTGACGTTAAGCGGTGCCCAAAAGGTAGATCAGGATCTACCAGTATAGATCACAAAGGCTTTGCAGTTAGACCACATGACATGGCCCTAAAAAGATATATAATTTTAATATAAAAAACGATTTTTGCATCTGCCGCTTGAGATGAGCTGAGATGACTTGATTGACTGACATCAAAAAGGGCCTGTCAGCTCAAACACACAATGCAATACTTGTTGTGTGTGTGTGTGTGCGTGTGTGTGTGTGTGTGTGTGTGTGTGTGTGTGTGTGTGTGTGTGTGTGTGTGTGTGTTTCGATGTGCAGGGCGTTGCTAAAAATGAGCACCTGTGCTCAGCTACTTCCCTGGGTAAATAAAGAATAAAAAAATGAAAGGTACCTTTCAAAACCTATAGAAGTCAGCCTGGTACAGACGAACGGGACACCACTGTATGTAGCCTATGAAAGGCTCCTCAATTACATTTTGTAACTATTTTCAGCAATGGGATGATAGTTTTATTTGGTGGGTATATGGGCTGGTCATTTAGAAAGTAGCTAAAACAAAGTGTGGGCAGCCCTGGTATAGATGATTATATATATATATATATATATATATATATATAAATCCCTGTAGGCTACCCACATATTGGTAGCCTATATTAGCCCAATATTGTCGTTACGCATTTCACTTGAATATTGTTGTGTGCGCACGTGCGCGTGCGGAGAAAGACAGTTATTTACTGAAATTCAAGATTATAACGTCCTGTCTCACTGACGCCGTGTATAGGCTGCACGGCTATTCCTGTGTGTGTGTGTGTGTGTGTGTGTGTGTGTGTGCGTGCGTGCGTGGCGTGGCGTGAGAGAGAGAGAGATCGTGGCTTCCAGGCGTGCGTGTGTGTGCAATCAAATGTACTCGGCAGTATGGCTGGCAGGCGAAATGGCGAATTCGAACGGTGTAATTGTAATAGTTTGGAAGAAACCAAAATATGTCAAACACCAATATTTATGTAACTAAGAGATTCGCTGAGAGATCGATATTTAATATACAGAGATTTAGAAGGAATAAGCAAAATCGTGAGGCGAAAGTTCCTCTCCTTCCTCGTTTTTTTCTCCTGCGGGCTGCGGAGTCCGGACAGTGGACAGGACTGTCAGGGAGAGTCGGAGAGCAGCAGAGGCTGACAGGCAGAGCTAGTAGCCAATTAAAAGACGGAGTAGTAGTTGCCAGGTTCGCGAATTGTAAGCGAGTCGTAGTGTGTGTTGAATGGCATTTGTGGGCTTGTGAATGAATTTTCTCACATGTCATTTGTGCTCACTTGCATAGACCTGGCGTGTTGCGAACAGTTTTTCATGCGCACATCTTTTCATTGGCTAGTGCGCACATGCCACGTGACAACTTCTCTCTTGTTAATATAGATATACGCATCGCACTCAGTGTGCAAGGATGTTTTGCGTGACAGTATGTGCAAACACCTTTACTGTACATATCTTATTGGCTGCATAGTCAAACGTCAGTTTAAAGGATGAGTGGCTGCCTGTTGCCTTGTTCTTTCTGCTAACAAGCAGTCCAATTAGGGGTTGTCAATAAATCGACGAAGAAGCCAGTTTGTGAAAGCCCTAGGGGGTGAGGTAGAGTCTGTAGAGGTGAGCTTTAAGGCTGCAGCGGAAAATATGGGACTGTTTAGTCCTTGTGTGCTACAGAAATCTGACCTTACTTCAATTGACGTACTAATAAGCAACTAATCTGTTTACTCACAACCCCCTGTGGAGGGTCAAACATGGGTCTTATGTAAGAATAGGTCATCTGACAGACAACCAACAGGTGGAAGGAAGCCTTGCTTCCCAGTATACTGTGAGGTAACAAAAGGGAGCTGGGATGATTCATGTGAATGTAGTCAAGACAGTTTAGTAATTGTCATCTTCATAATTGCCATTACATGAGTTAAAAAGGGAGTCACTTGTTCCAACCGTGAGCTGTCAATGTATTCTAACTAATATTCTCTGTAGGTCTTATGGGTATGTACGCGTACGTGACAAATTAGCGTGTGCATATGTATTTGTGCTCTCGTGTGTGTGTGTGTGTGTGTGTGTGTGTGTGTGTGTGTGTGTGTGTGTGTGTGTGTGTGTACTCACTGTGTCCATGGTCTGTTTGGGACATCCATCGGGGTTGTACAGCATGGGGTAGCCTCTCCTCAGTACCACGTCCACACTCTGTCCCTGAGGGACTGACTTCAACAGCTCTACCACCTCCTTATGAGAATGGCCCAACACACAGCTGTCGTTTAAATACACCAGGATGTCAGCTGGAGATGAGAGAGAGAGAGAGGGGAAAGAGAAGGTTAATTCATGAATCATCTACAGCCAGTAAATGAAAGGGCTACAGTAGATGTAGTCATCTGCTGCAGTATGACATACTCACTATCTAATGATGTAATGTACAGTATGGCAAGGTTTTATCCCGATCTGAACCCCATGGATTATTCAATGAGAAGTTAAATAACTCCAAACGTAGGGCCGCTCGCTGTCATAACACATAGTATATATAGGCTCGAATGCGTGTCGTATGAACGATAAATCATATAATACATCAATTGTCTAGTTTGTTTCAGTGCCATCGTAATGCTGCATGCACTTACTGTCCTGGGTTTCATACAATGGAGTCTGGCTCTACAAGGTCACAATGTGTAAGGAATGGACATGAATAGCTTTACATTCATGAAAGCGGGTTAGGGTGAGCATATAGTTATCTTTCCTCAATCAACTTTCCTCTTTGGACTCTTGGATGAAAAGCTTTTGTCATGTTTAAAAAAACAAACCAAAACTGTGTTTCCCAGTTCATAATATCTGTTCAAGAGACCTTGAACCATGAAAGAGCTCTTGGTAAAAAGGGGGAGTATGATTGTCTCCATGATAAAATGTTCTTTTTGAACTCTTTGATGAAGTGCCACATTCAAGGAGGGAACCTGTAAATCACGATGCATTTCTAATCTGCACCTGTAACATTTTGACTACAGTCTATCAGTATTTATACCACACACCTTTATTTTGTAACTTTTATAGAAGTTATACTGTAGGTATTCTTTTTTTGTTATAGTTCCTAAATTGGTTCGGGTAATGGCATAGAAAACAATTGGTTCATGGTCAAACTTACTTGCCGACCCCTGCTATACAGTATAATGTATATGTATTATGTGAATTTATTTGGGTATTGTAGCTCAACTATGCACAGTGCACACCTCTAGGTTGTCTTGTTATTGTTGATATTTCTGATATTATTAGCAGTGTTACTTGTAGTACAGTGTTTAGTAACCGTTACCTGTATTTAAAACAGGCGGACCTCCAGGCGTGACACTATACACTTGAAGGAACTCTCTGGGCCGACTTCCTCCTACGATGTTAAAACCAAAACCTCGGGGACCTTTAGACAGACGAGTGTGGACGGAATACCCCAGCAACTGACTGGGCTGCTCTGAGAATGCTGGTACTAGCAGGGAGGAAGGAGAGAGAGAGAGAGAGAGAGGAGAATCTATTACTATACAGTAGATGGAAGTACAAGAGAGCACTAGAGGACAGTAGATTGTGAATGGAAGAGGCCTTAAGACAGACAGACAGACAGACAGACAGACTTACATTCATTAGTAGATACTGTCTCTCTGCTCTGGGTTCGGGGGTCCGACCAGCTGGTCGTCTTTGAGATATGACTGAAAGACAAACGTTATTATCAACATTATCGGAAAACACTGATTACTGTAAAATTACTGTAAACCAAAATTCAGTTGAGATTTCACATATATTGCAATTAAACAGCATTTGTCTTGTTGAATTTGGTGGAACCAAGTTTGACTCGACCAGTTAAACTCCACTAAACGACATCATAATGATTGAAGCTCAACTACACCGTCTACATGGTGTGGTTGAACTGAGTACAACTCGATAGCGTAGTTCAGGGTTCCCCAATAGGCGGCCTGCGGGCCATTTGCGGCCCGCCCCCCTTGTGGCCCCTGGAAGAATTTCAAAAAAATATATATATATTTTGAGGGGTCCCAGTCCCAGATATAAATGGCATTACATGGGGGTCAGTAGCCTATGCATGTCAAACTGGGCATCCTTTATAAATGGCGTCTTGCCCTGAAAATGAAATTTCAGGGCAAGACCTTGACCTTGCGCGTGCGGACTCGGCCCCCAGCCTGGCACGCTAGTCAAAATATGGCCCTTTAATTAATTGGGGAACCCTGGCGTAGTTGAACTCACTCTATGTAGTAAGGCTCTCCTGACTCGCTGAACGCCAGCTCCCAGTTCTGGGGCAGGGGTCCTCCCCCCCGCTCCCTCTCTCCTCCTCTGCTTGTCGAGACGCTCCCCGCTCCGTTCTCTGCGCCCCCGCTGCCTACTCTGGACGACTCCCATGATTGGCTGAGAGGCAGGCCGGTGGGCGGGGCACTGATGACTCCAACAGACCCTGCTGTCAATCAACAGAGCGGTATTAGTGAAATCTACAAGCCCCGGCCAACCGAGAAAAAAACATTGAGGAATGGACATGTTGGCCGAAAGTAGGTACTGCAGCTTGAGCGGCATTGGACCATACATGAACACGCCGCGCGCCAATACTCGACAGCGGCGGTGCTCGTTCATGACTCGCACGCACGCACGCACGCACGCACGCACGCACACGCTCGTTCATGTTTTCAGCCCGGCATGTTCACGTATGGCCCAAAACCAACCCAGAATGCACTCTGTTCCAACCCGGAGGAAGGGGTGAAAACGCCTCATGAACCGGGTGAGCAACTCAATGCAAGTGGATGGTAGGAGAAATCCGGTGCCGTCTCTTGAAATCTACAATAGCAAGTGGTACAGTATAATTATGCAATTATGTGTGTGTGTGTGTGTGTGTGTGTGTGTGTGTGTGCGCGCGACCGTGCGTGCATGTGTGCGTTTGTGTGTTTGTCTATGTTTCTCAGAGGTGATGTTAAACTATTAAAGTAGCCTTGAGCAAGTCACTATAGTATAGACAATAGTGTATACCTCTACTTGATTACGTAGAGCTGCCCAACAGTAGGAAACTGTGTGGGTGTGTGTGTGTGCGTGCGTGCGTGCGTGCGTGCGTGCGTGCGTGCGTGCGTGCGTGCGTGCGTGCGTGCGTGCGTGCGTGCGTGCGTGCGTGCGTGCGTGCGTGCGTGCGTGCGTGCGTGCGTGAGCGTGTTACCAGACAGTCCACTGTCTTCCTCACTGTTCTCTCCTTCCTCCACAGCTTTCTCCAGGTTGCTCAGTGACTTGCTGCGTGTTCGGAAGTTCCTCAGTAGGTTTCTGTGTTCCTGGTAGGTGATTGGTGGACTCTCTGGTCCGATGTGGACAGGCCGGGGTGTACCATAGTAGTTCCCTAGAGATTGGACACAAACAAAGTCCAGTCAAAATCAGTCATGTTGATTTTTGAGTGGTGCAACCACTCCCAGAACCCAGAACCCGCTTGAGTGCCACTATGTGGGGCATACATACAAAATGTGGTTCTGTAGGGGTGAGAGGACACAGCCCTGGTGGGCATCTGTGCTGATATTGACATGGGGTCAAGCTCTTCTGCTTGTATCTATTCCTAGATTTACAGGCCTCATTTATCAACGTGATTTACACCCACAAATTGGACATTGACGTACGCCACGCCAAAGCTCCCGAACGTCTGTTCGGGAGCTTTAGTCCGCACCCTTTTTCTGTCAGACAAGCGGAGCAGAATTGTCTGACCAGCTGACAGGCATCTAAACATATTTCAACTCTTAGAATTAATTTAGAATCGATTTTCATTAAGCATAATATGAGCATAGATACAGTATATGACGCACAGATTGTCGTCGGGGCTCAGTCCCCATTCATTCCGTGCAGAATAAGAATATACATTTTAGATGTGATATAAGCCGAATATAATTAATCTCTACAGGGAATGAATTAAGACCCCCAGGGGGATCTAGAAACGGAGCCTGCAGGTGGATTCTGGGGAGGCAAAACAAGTTCATGAGCAGCACAGCAGGTAAGCAGCGAGGCAGAGAGCGGAGCGGCAGCAGCAACGACCGCACAGCAGGAGAGAGAGCCGCGAGAGCCGCGAGAGCCGCACATAGTCACTGCACATAGTATACAAATATTTGACAAAGGAATAGTCCTACTGGCAAACACTGCTGATTCTTTCCAGTGTGCCAAAATAAATGAACGCACACTTTGCAAACAGGTGCGTGTGTGCGCGGACATGACGAGGCGAGAACTCTTTTCTTATTGGTTTTCCACGCGTTTGTTTGGTTGTATATTCCAGTTGTTCATGTCGTAAAATCGGGGCGTTTCGAGAATATTTAACCCATTTATTCCGGACGTCGAAATTTAAAAAATGTCTTCTAAATTCTGACAGTTTTCTGAAATACCTATGTTTGTCAGTGGTGCTCAATATTTAATGTCAAGGATCGCAAAAACATATGTAATTGGCCACCGACCCCTATCTGAAAATATGTTGTTCCAGGAACCCCTCAGAAGCAAAGATTTGAGTTAAAAACATTCGCCCTGAAAGAATATATATTCAAAATGTTGCACCATGCACATTTTTTTCACTATTTTTCAAAAATAGCAGACCTACAAGCTCGTAGCGCCACTCGGTGGCGCACTATGAGCTTGTAGATCTGCTATTTTACAATAGCTAAATTATAACATAATGTTTAAAACAACAAAAGGGGTTCCCGCCCAAAATGGGTTAAGGTTAGGTCGTGTTATTTAAAAATGACAGTCGGTTTCAGTCGTGACATTCATCAAAGCTCCGACCAAATTTACGCAAAGGCTGTATACTATAGGATCACTTGATAAATGCCACGTTGACGTGGGTGTACGCCAAAACCCAAGCTCGACATTAAGGCAGAATATACACAACATGGTGAACCATGGTTTGTCACGATACCTCACAATGGTCTAAAACTCTAAATAATGTGCACGTCCTCAGGAGATGTAGAATGTTACAATGATAGTATGTAAATACATCTATCTGTGTTTTGTCCAACATTCAGTGGTATTCCCACTAGCTGTTCAGACGTTCACTTCCGGCTGATGGTCGTGGTAGACTCTGCCAGGTTCCTTGTGTAGGTGGATACTCCCCGTGTTCTATTACAAAGGTCATTGTTTTGATATTCCCAATTGAGCTACATTAGTCATGTTGATGCTCTCACATGCGTACTCTCAGGGGCGATTCACACTATGGTCCCGGGTGCGCACTCGGGACCACTTGGCAGATGTTGTGGTAGTGTGAATGATGCGTACCGTTCCCAGGAGTGGATCGCCCAACCGTCCCCGGGACCGCATGGGGGGGGGTCTCTGGACCGTTGAAGTGTATTCAGATACGGATCGTTCCAATGTGAATGCATGCGTACTGGACATGGACTGGTTTTTTTTAAGAACGTGATATAATCTCTAGTCGACGAGCCAAGCGTCAACAAAAAAAAACGCAGCCACTGCACGACGCGTAACACCAGCTCATTTCTCAACGCCGCCCCGTCTCCTGTTGAATCTGCTTATACGCGCAGCATCGCAGTACGCGCTGATCTTATTCTGCGGACTACACGTGGCTCTGGGGCTTTGCTTGGCATAGTTTCCAAAATAATAATAATGCTAAAGTAGAATCCATAGCAAACTAATATCAAACATGACACTGGTGCACAGAACTGACTGACACAGTGAATAGCAGGCAGGCTGACAGTGAAGTAGTATAACGGCAAAGAGCCAAAGAGGCAATGCAATGTGTGTCTGGATTCATTTGAGACAATGTCGCAGAGTTGATGGTCAGTGTCCGTGCGTGCCAGCCATCAAGCACACCGCCATGGAGGATTAAAGTGTGTTATGCAAGTGTACCCGGGTGCGCTGTTGAATCTCGGGCAATGTGAATCATGGCCATCGGGGACGAGGCAACCGTATTCGGTTCCAATAAAACGGATTCAGTCCGTCTCAGTGTGAATTGCCTATAAGTGGGTCTGAGTGATAAAGAATGATACAAGGTAATGGTTTGTGTGCTTTTGTTTCTTACCTTTGAACTTGCCACTCTCCAGCAGCGCTCCTGACTCCTCCAAAGAGAAGAACTCCTCAATGGAGACAAAGTTGTAGTCGACTCCTGAGATCTCCCCCTCTCGCGGCTGTCTGGTTGTACCTACAGGACACAGGTCAGTGACATCGTCTTTAAAGTTGCATTGTTCATAATGTTGATACTCACAATTTATATTTCCTTTTTTGAAAATAAGTTGTGGCATAAGTCTACAAATAAGTGCCATGATTCAGATGTTGTTGTTTTCTCACCTGCCTTCTAAAGCATTTAGTCAACTCTTTCAGGCTTCCATCCCCGATCAGACATTGCTAAGAATATACAAAGAGCATCTCTATTCCGAAAATAGTAATTTTTAATGGTTAAGAAAGTTGATTTTAGATAGATGCTACATGGACATGTTATCCAAAGCGCTCCTCCTCTCATAAGACGCTGCCATAAGACACTGCCCTGCAGGCACACAGAGCCACCCCCACCCTTAGCAACACCTGAAGACCTCCGCTCTGAGGCCATAGAAACTCGAAAGGGTGGAGGGATTCTGAAAGGCCAGAAGAATCCAGTCTCATGCAGATAGAAAGTTAGAAGCGCATGCAGGGTTTCTACGATGCATAACACATGTACAGTACGGCCCCCGGGAACGGCTCTCTGCCACTAGATCTGCTTATTGTAACAATATTGTCACCGTGGACCTGGCTCTGACAGTGGAGCACTAAATGATAGCACTTTAACGCATTTAGACCTACCATCGATTCTACAAATGTCTTCTGAATCCTGACAGTTCTGTGAAAAACCTATGTTTCTGTGTCAGTTGTGTTCAAAAGGTTTCATGTCAAGGACCCCCAAAAATATATGTAATTGGCCGCCGACCCCATCTGAAAAAATGTTGTTCCAGGGACCTCCCCAGAAGCACAGGTTTGAGTTCACCCTGAATGAATATGTATTTTCAAAAATATCAGACCTACAAGCTCGTACCGCGCCACTCGGTGGCGTGCTATGAGCTTGTAGATCTGCTATTTTCCAATAGCTAAAGCATAACATAATGCTTAAAACACCAAAAGGGGTTCCCGGCGTACACCCTGCCAACTAACGGCTGTACTGTAGGAGCTCCCTGAACACTTGAACAGCCTACCCTGAAAGATCTAGACATCCAGCCAAACGTAATAACCTGACGGATCTGATACAGGTCGCAGCTGAAATCCTCAAGGAGGGAAGAAGGCAGCGTGTGGTTTTAGAAAGGACAGAGAGATGTTTGACGTGATCTTGTGGCACAACAGCTTCGGGAAAAATACAGTGAAATAGCAAACTGTGTTGCTCATATAGCTTTTGTAGACATATTATGACAGCATGAACAACCTTGCTTTTTTTGTTATACAGACTGGAGTCAGACATAGCCGTGTACTGTACTGGCCCCGACACCTGGTCAATATCTTTAACTGCAGGTCTCTACAACAGCCATGTACAGCCACCATCTCAGAACCCCGTAGGCTTTCCATGCGCTCCCTTCTTACAGGCCAGGGTGTGGCGTGTATATATGGAGAACCGGTGCACGTATTACTGCATAGCAAAGTATGCAAAGAGGCATGCCTATAAAACTAAGCCCACGCCCCTGCTTTTACATGTCCAGGCCGCCGCTTTGCATCCAGGATCAGATTCTACACGGTCATCAGAAGATGCACAAGTAAGTCATCATCGGACGTCATGGACATCACAACACAAGCCCGTGTATAAATGTGTGCGTGCGTGCGTGTAAGTGTGCGTGTGTGTCTGTGTGTTTGTGCCACATGTGTACAGTGTGTGTGCGTGCATGTGTATACGTACAAGGCACAGCCCTCAGGTACAGGTTCTCTCTGATGAGCTGCTGGAGTTGACTGTCCATGGAGGATGGAGTGAAACATTTACTGAGGAATAACCTGAGGTCTTTACACAGAGAGAGACCTACAGAGAGACACATACAGAGAGACAGGGAGAGAGAGAGAAGGTATTAAACCGTTTAGGCCTGACGTCGAAAAAATAATACAAAAATAAGTCTTCTGAAAGAATATAATATTCAAAGATTTGTGGCGCATTTTCACGATTTTTCAAAAATAGCAGACCTACAAGCTCGTAGATCTGCTATTTTTCAATAGCTAAAGTATAACATAATGCTTAGTTAAAACACCAAAAGGGGTTCCCGCCCAGAATGGGTTAAACCGTTTCATACAGAACCAACAACAGCTATATATCCGGGGCACACACGCACGCGCGCACGGTTTTGATGTTTGATAACGAGACTCGGTTATCACCAAATGGCCACCCTGGGAAATGACAGAAGTCCTGTCAGAATCCCCAAGGACGATCTATGTCATTGTCGTCTATTCACAGCTTTGTCATATATCGTCCATACTTTACCCTAAGAAGCTGATTAAATCGTTATTGTTTTAGGTTATTCACGTGTAGATTTACCCTCTTTGTTATTCATGGGGAATTTAAATATTATCGTTTTTCGGTTTGGTAAACTGCCATGCGAGTATATGAACTAGAAAAGTGTGCTCCTCGGAACACAAGTCTCCACCAGGCCGTGTTGGCTCGTAGCGCGCCACCGAGTGGCACGCTACGAGCTTGTATAGGTCTGCTATTTTTGAAAAACCGAAGAGCGACTGACATAGAAGACATTTTTTTAATCTGATCTCAGGTCAGAATGAAAACGGTCAGGATGTAGAAGACATTTTTAGAATCTGATCTCAGGTCAGAATGGGTTAAGGGCCTTGCAAACGGGGAGCGAGGAACGCACACGTTGTTGCCTGGATCAACGAAAGGTCTGCTACAGGTCAGCTCAAGAGGGGCGCGACAACGAAAGCATAAAAAAAAAAAGCTAAACTGAATTCCAGGTCTGGTGAGTGGCGGGCGTGTGCACAAAACGAGCATGCGCACAACAAGTAGTAGCAAAAAGTGTGTTTCGAAGAAAACACACTATGGCACAATGTCGATTTGACGGCCTACGGTTCAAGAGTTATGGGCCAAAACATGAAGTGTTGTTCTTCCTTGTGTTGGGAATGTGCATGCAAAGTTTCCCAACAATCGGGTGCTGCCTTCATGATGTGTGGCATTTTGTGCAAAACTATCACATGACTAGTATAGAGTGTACCGATGTGCATGATGTTTGGACAAAATCTGTAGGAGTAATGGGTTTCGCATAAATCGGCCTCTTGGTGGCCATGTAACATGCCGATGTGAGAAATTTTACTTGGCCTCCAAAGGAGAATGCATGCATAGTTTCATGCTGAGCAGTTCAATGGTACCCGGGACTGAGTAGTTCCTAGATAGTGTGGTACGAGGCTTCAAAAAAACAGCTCCCGTTTTTTGCAGATCTTGGTTCTATAGAGTCCAAACTATGAGAAAATGATGGGGTTCAAATTTCCGGACCGGAGGGGGGGGGGTCATCTATTTGGGACCTCCCAGAACAGTATGCCAGCCAGTTAATATCCGATTTTCATAATATTAGAATTGTTTTGTATGTTTTAAAACATTCTGAGTTGATTCCTTAAATCAACTCAGAAACAACAACATTTTGGACAAAATCTTATCCATTCTTTAGTTTTGGGTCTGAGGGGCTAAATGTCTTCAAATGGTGGCCCGTGGCTCAAATGCCGAATAAATAATGGACCTTGATATGAAAAGGGTTGAAAACCACTATTGAAAACTATATTGTGTCCAAGATAAAGTCACCTCAGGAGCCTGTCAGTCACATACATTGTTCAAATTAATTGAGAAACCTGTGAACATTCCCACCTGCAGAAGTTCACACTTCTTGAGAAAGCATGGCGTTTCTTTCTTTCTGTCGACGTCTGCTCTCGGCAGGTTAGCGTGAACAATTTCCTGCTCTTACACCTTCACTAAGACAGAGGGAACTAGCAGGGTTCAGGAGATGACTAATGATGGACACTGTGATGGTGTGGAGCAGACTCCATGTTTCATCTGCAGGAGCAGGCAATCAAAAAGTGTGATCCTGTGTTCTACCTGAGTGGTCATAAGATTTATCCGAACCCTTACTGTGACTGTAACAGACTGTGATAGGTATTTCAAGTGACCGATGATAATTATCAGACTGGTCAAATTATTCAAGCTTGCAGTGGCGGACATAGCAAACAAGTACTGTACTTATGTACATTTTTGGAGTACACTCGGTCTCGATCCTCCCCCCACCCCCACACCCCCTCGGACTTGGTTTTTAATTGGACTCGCTTTAGGTGGACTCGACTACAACGCTATATAACTGTGTAACACAAAATGTTATAAATAATACTGAGAATACTAATAAACCGTCAAAGTACAATACATACACCAACAAGACACATAAAAACATACACAACATTTCTAATATGAATCAAAAATAGTCCCGGACCACCTGTGGAAGACCCCTGGTATTAGCACTTCTCAATTTTGTTATCAGAGCCCAGCTACAAAAAACTTTTATGCTTCAATTATGATCTAATTTGACATTGTTCTGGAACATAGTTTACTTGCCAGAATGTGAACCCAGACGTGAGTACCCTACGTTTTTATGTTAGAAATGTTGAGTATGGGTCCCCAGCTTCGTTTTGCACAAAAATCACTCCTTGGGCTAAATCTGGCCATAGCCAGTTTTTAACCGAATGAGTGTTTTTCATGCAAAACTTATGCTTGCAATGGATTCAGAATCATGAAAACCCCCTAGTTTGACCCGTCACATGCTACTAAAAGCATAAAGAGTTTTTGAAAATGTTGCCTTATATTGGATGTTAATGGTACACCAGCTTATTATGCTAATTATGAAAATTGCCCAACATATGCAAGTTAGCATCCGGCAGTTTCTAAATGCTGGGGACCCATACTCAACATTTATAACATACAAACTTATAGGGTACTCAAAATGTCCGGGTTCACAATGGGCTGGCAAGTAGACTAACAGGAGCAGAGCGAGGAATGTAATGAGTACTTAGATGAGTCCGGGGGTCCCGGGTGAAGAAAGACCCCAACCAAAAGTCAGAAAAGATTATTCTGGCTACTTTAAAAGTGTAAGAAATAAACTTAGAATATTTGAAAACCTACAAAACAACACTAATATTATGAAAATCAGACATTAATTGTCTGGCATACTATAAAGGGATGGGGGTCGTGAAAATTTGAACCCCATCATTTTCTGACAGTTTGGTCCCTATAAAAGCCAAAACTCAAAAAAGGTTTTCAGCAAAGAAATCCTACGAAAGTACACCTCGTACCGCACTAAGGGCTGTATCTTGCGTGTCTTAAGTACCAGGTCTTATTCCCTAACTTGAGTAAACTGAAGACCTGGAGGCGTGATCAATGCTCTTTGGCCACTCAGAATAGCCAAATGGCATTGATCACGCCTCCAGGTCTTTAGTTTACTCAAGTTAGGGAATAAGACCTGGTACTTAACCCATTCTGACCGGGCACCCATTTTGGTGTTGGCATCATGTTATGCTTTAACTATTGAAAAATAGCAGATCTACAAGCTCATATCGCGCCACCGAGTGGCGCGATACGAGCTTGTAGGTCTGCTATTTTTGAAAAATCGAAGACTTTTAGAATCTGATCTCAGGTCAGAATGGGTTAATAATGAAACTGTCAGGATGTAATAGACATTTTTAGAATCTGATCTCAGGTCAGAATGGGTTAAGACACGCAAAATACAGCCCTAAGAGTGTGACTACACCCCATCTCTTGTAGACTCACCTGGTGAGACGGTCTTTATTCTAATTGGATGAGGACAGGAGTTAAGGACCCCTCTGACATCGCCGAGAGTCATGCCCAGCACAGGCGTCCCGCCAATCTCTAGGATGACATCACCAACTGTAGCTCCACCCCCCGGGGCAGCCGTGACGAAAGGGAACTCTCCGTAATCCGCCCCGCCGCCCACAGCCAAGCCCAGCTCCCCCGACGCTCCGCCCAATGGCACAAAGCTCTCTTGCACCTGAGAGAGGGAGAGGGAAAGGGAAGGAAAACAAGGAAAGGAGAGAAGGCAGGGAAGGAAAGAAGGAAGAAAGGAATGAAAGAAATAAACACAGGATGTGACTGAATATGCATCCAATTCTATTATGTGATTATTTTTGTGTTATACTATGACAGAGTACCTTGGAGCGCCAGTGCAGCTTCTTGACCGTGGCCTTAGACATGATGGCCGTTCTAGAGAACACAAGACAACTAGTTTAGAGCAGTGGTTCTCAAACCTTTTGGGCCACGGGCACCCATCTGAAAATATTTGGTGCCATTGGACCCTCATACAAGATTTGTGTTAAATGTCTACAAGCTCATAAACCGTGGCATTGTGATGCAGCGTCTGGGGGGAAAAACCTGGCCTCAGCGCTGTCAGGCTGAAAGAGTTCTCAATAGGGTCATAACTCATGTGCAGATACAGCGTGGGTCAAAAAAGAGAGTTCAATTTCCAGGAACGAAGAAAGTCTTTAATCACATAATGTCTCTAGAAGTCCAAAGAGTAAGTACAAGCATAAAGAAGTTCTATAGCAAGCGAAAAGTCCAACATAAAAATCGTCAAGAACTAAAATCACAAAACGCTATGTCGTGGAGAATGGCAAAAGAGAACTGAGTCAAAAGGTGTTCACACACAAAAATGAGCATAGAATTGAGGAACAAACAGGGTTTATATACAGGCAAACTCAATCAGGGCAATGGCAATCAAAGATCACGACACAGGTAAGGTGGATAACAAGGAGGTGTGGTGACTCAGGTAACAAAGCGGCCATCAGAAAACAGCCACAAAACCCAAGGCTATGATAGAAGAAGGTAGGGACGTTCCACGACCCGTCAGGCATGGATAGTCTTGAACCGGAAGTTCGGTGAGAGCCGGCTGGACCAGCTTGTGAACACTATTTATGAACGATTGGGACCTTTGTCAGTTAATCGGTTCAGCAATATAAAAGAAGACATATCACAGGTTGTTTTCTATAATCACTTGTTTTTGCCAGGTGTAAGCCTTGGCTTATAATCGCTCGTGCTTCTAGTAGGGACCTAGTCATGATTTGCTGCTTCCAGTAGGGACCTAGTCATGATTGGCTGCCCCTAGCCAATGGGAATCTGACTAGTCTGAACCTATTTTCCGCAACGCCGCAACACGGAGCGAGTGGCAACAGCAGCTAATGTTATGAGCTAATTGAAGCTACAGGAAAGCCATGACATAACAAGTGATTGAACCAACAAAAGAACGTTGAAGACGAACGAAAACAACGGCCAGGAGGAAGTTAATGATACGCGTGTAATTCTTGTTTAATGTGCACACTGTATCATTTTATTGAGGCCTCTAAACTGTGGTATATGTATCATTTCTGTCTATGATGGACAGTCTTGTGATACTTTGGCACATTTAGAAGCTTACTTACTGTAGTTACTTTGTGCTCTGCTCTTTAGATATACAGTGTACACATCGAAAAGCAACAGAGCAGAAAACAATGTGTGAGTATTTCACAAAGGTCGCCAGAGGCGGACTTACCATTGGGCTAGGGTGGGCTTTTTTTTTAAATATGATTTGAAATTGTTAAGTATTGCAGTCCAATTCAAGTGAAATATGTTTAGTTATTGTATATTTATTATTATGGTTAAACATTGAGAGCTTCTGCTCTGCTGTCTGCACTGCAGACATGAGTGATGCTGTGTTGTGGGGTAGCTGTGGAAAGCCCTAAAGCCTGCCATGCATGCACAGTGACCTGTCGGTCTGTCTGCCTGCCTGCCTGCCTCTCTCTTTTGGGGGGGCTGGGTACCCCAAAATTACAGCGAAATTAAAACAAAAATAACCCAATTCTTTCAACAGAAACACACCGTGCAGCACACTCTGCTCTTTAGATATACAGTGTACACATCGAACTCGCTCAAGGACCCCGGGGTCCCTCGGACACCACACTTTGAGAACCACTTGTTTAGAGAAGACAAAACAAGTGGTAGAGAGGATAGGAGAATATTAGAACTGGAGGGGAATAAGAGATGAGTCAGCTATCCCTATATCCACTAATAAACATGAAGATGGAGGTGGGGAGAGAGAGAGAAACAGAAAAGAGTAATGTAAAGAGATAGACGAACAGAAATATTAGAGTGTGTGTGTGTGTGTGTGTGTGTGTGTGTGTGTGTGTGTGTGTGTGTGTGTGTGTGTGTGTGTGTGTGTGTGTGTGTGTGTGTGTGTGTGTGTGTGCGTGCGTGCGTGCGTGCGTGCGTGCGTGCGTGCGTGCGTGCGTGCGTGCGTGCGTGCGTGCGTGCGTGCGTGCGTGCGTGTGTGCGTGCGTGCGTGCGTGCGTGCGTATAGTCATTCTACTGGTATAGTGTACAGCAGATGGTAACACTCAATGGGGAATCTCTCTCTGTCACACACACACACAAACACACACACACACACAGTCACACACACACACACAGTCACACACACACACAAACACACACGCGCACAGACACACACACACACACACACACACACACACACACATCCATTTAATCCAACCCACACATTTCTATGTTTTCACCACTGCTGCTACTGCACCCTCACATGCCAGTGAGGAGCTCCCATAGCATAAGTACGTACTGTAGCGTCCTACAGTACGTCATACTCCTCCCATTCAACACCCCCCACTGACAGGAGCCTCCCCAGCAAAATGCCCTCCTTGATCACACTAAAGCATCACACAGAAGTATCAAAAGTAGCAGATATGCAGGCTCGAAAAACACGGCTTGTGGATCAGCTACTTTTGCTATTCCTTTTTTTTTTTTTTTGTGAATCCTGAAAAATAACAACGAGGTTTCCACCCGACATTGACGATTTGATGGTGCAATGCAATTGTTATTGGTGCCATTTTTATTGCATTATACATTATACAATTGTATTAATTCATATTTCTATGTTATGTTATTGCCCGACTTTTATGTTATTTCTTTCTTGTTGCTGCAATGTCAAGGAGTTTTAAATGAGATAGTAAAGACCATGGCCCGGAGTGTCAGGCAACTGATGTTGATGCTGATAAAGCTGATGCTTTATTATGACTGATGACAGATTTTGTATGTTTCTTTTCATAATGAATTATACTGAATGGGCTGTGTGCTGTGCTTGCATATTCAAAGTAGGTGCTGGGTGGAAGACCATTAAATCATTAAATATAATCAAACAATCAATCAATCAATCAATCAATCAATCACAGGGACGACTTGGTTGCCCTACTGCAGGGGTACCCAACTGGCGGACCGCGGTCCGCGACCGGACCGCGGACCACCTCTTTGCGGACCACCGAAAGTTTAAGTTAATAATATAAATAACATCAGATGGTACATTTCTCATGTGAAATTGCTGCAAAGGCCCCCAAAATGTCCCCCAAGGGCCCCCAAAATTCTGGCGCGCGCTATGCGCGCGCGCAGTGTGGCCTGCCAGGGCGTCTAACTCCCGGCCTGATTTGGAGTTCCACTCCGGGCCTGCACTCTGCACCCCATTATTGGTTGGGTGGAAGGCGATCTGATTTGTATAAGCTTGGCTTGACCATACTAAACGGGCATAGAGCCCCGCTCTCCGATGGACGCCGCGCATGGGACCGGACCTCGGTCTTATTCAAAAAATATTTGTGGACCTTCATCATTTCTAGTTGAGGACCCCTGCCCTACTGGCATATATTTGTGCTGCTCCCCTCCCGACGAGAGTACTATCTTATGCAGATCGGCTACTTTCGCCCTTTGTGAGGGGTGTGCGTTATTACGTAGCAGAGATTTCTTTTATTATGAAGCTTGGCACTTTTTGGCACATTGTTGCCCCCCTTGGCGTGTTGCCAACTCGCAGTGTGGATTGCGCGTATACGTAGCAATCAATCAATCACATATAATGTAGGATCAGTCACAGAATGCACCACAATACGTGTTACTGGCTACATTTTTGAGTGGTGCAACCACTCCAAGGAACAGCAATCTGTGTTAACCTATGTGTGTGGCTATGTGTGTGGCTATGTGTGTGGCTAAGAGTACCAGTAGGGGCAGAAGTGGCGCTGTTGTGCCAGAAACAGAGAGAGAGAGAGATAGTGTTGCACTGTTGCCTAGTGCTAATTACAGAGAGAGAGAGAGAGAGAGAGAGAGAGAGAGAGAGAGAGAGAGGGAGGGAGAGGGGCAGGGGGAGAGGGGTGTTGCACCACTCAGTTCACACAGGTGTGATTTCTATTAGACTATCGGTATCCTCAATATCTCAAACAACTTCTTAGTAAGTTCATACAGCATTTAAAGCTGCATTATGTAACCTGCCTGCCTGTTCTACCCCTCATTTGTCTCTTTGTCTCATGCTTTTGAGTTGATCTTTTGTAGTTTTGCCTTAAACATTTCAAAGTACCCCAGCAATAAACTATAGGAAGACTGGGATTTGAACATGGAATCTTTATGCTGAGAGTCTGATCATTAGACCATAACAACATCTCTCAGTGGCTCACAGCAGATGTCTCTTAGTACTGTTGAAGCATTCTTTTGTATGCTAGCCTTCAGTTAGTAAAGTTCAATTCCTCCAGCATTTAAAGCTGCATTTTGTCAATTTCCTGTTTTACCCCATTCGTCTTTTAGTGCTTTTGAGCTAGTTGTTCTTTTGCAGTTTAGACAGCTAAACTTCGAGAAATGACAGAGGTTCAGCGCGGGGGTTCCCACGTCCGAAACAGATCGAGAAATGACAGAGTTACCGTGTTGCAGCTTTCTGTGCTCGGACAGACACGTACAGGGACACATAATAGGGACACACATAGCTCCGTAATGAAGCGGAGGCACAGCTCACAAACTACCAAAAACAATAGAGATAATGCTAATAAAATCTATTTATTTTATATATTAAAATAAAGTAACTATATTCAATGTTTCTCATTTGTATGTGGTTACGTCCGTTTTTGTGCCACTGAACTCTCAAATGTGCATTATTTTTCTAAGAATGAGTCCCCCTATGTTGTTGTTGACAAACCATTGCTGCACTCTGATCATACATGTCCTGCATTGACATTCCCAGTGATCTAATATCATTCACAATGCACAAGCATCATGGTCATTGAATGAGTTCTTTCAACCACAATTTCCAACCCTATTACTGATGTCTTTTCCGTTAATCTCCTTCCATCCGTGCCCCAATAATGAACCATCTTTCATAGTCACTTAGATCTTTTTCTCTTGCTTCTTGATCCAAAATCTAGGTCAATTAGGTCTGTTCAGCATTTATATACATTCCAGAGAAGGAAAGGCTGTTAGCTACATAATTGTACCATCCATCATCATGATTTATTCGTTATTTTTTTCTCCATACAGGTTCTTCCTTGAATTTGTCACCTATACAGTAACTGTATGAATAGGATGTATACATATGAATATATAATAAGAAAGTTTTAGAACTTGCTTGCGACAAGTTGCGAGTGATAGATAATCCAACACACCAATTTCCATTGCAGTTATTATTATGTTTTGGTCAAAGTTGCGTTCATTAATGTAGCCTACTTTAAGTGGATTTAAAACCCTTTTTAATTAAATAGCCACTGGAGAAACGATTGATCTACAAATGAAGTTAAAATGATTAACAATACAACACTGACCCAATCATTTATTTATAGCTTTTTAATTATGGAGAAAACAGTGGGGAATCTAAAAATAAGCAGGCAAATGGTCTACCGTGTATACAGTACTAGTTATGCCTAAAGCATAGTGTAGTTAGGAAAAGTTTATATAATTTGTCCAAATGTGTGGTAGGCTAGTAGGTTACTGTATTTGTCAGTATGTAGTAAGTAATTAAGGGGTGCATACATGCATTTGGTCCGATGTCCTAACAGTAGTCAAACACGCAATAGTCCAAAACCCCCAAACCCTAACCTAATCCTAACCACACACTTGAGTCTTAACCAGCCACGTATGTCGGACTATTGACTCGGACTAATGCATGCACTATGCACCCTGTACTTAAGTAGCCTGAGGCTTCGGGGAATATGTCAGGAGCCTAGATCCTGCATCCATAGCATGCGGCAGCTTTATGTAGGCCTACTGTACACCCCCTGGATGTACTGTACAGCCCCGAGCAAAAAGCATTGGGTGCCATTTTTAGCCTGGAAACCAGAGGAAAATGCCCTGGGCAGATATCGGTCTGGCACTCCTCAGTTTGGAATTACATTTCGCTCACCCCAGAGCCCACTTTTTTGTGGCGACGTTGGAATTTGTTCATTGGTAACCGCCCCTTGGAAATAAGTCTTACACACCGAAGTTCCAGACCAATATCTACTCTAGGCAGTCATATTATAGTCTGACGTTCCAGACTAATATCTACGCATGCAGTGATATTATTCTGTGCCAGGGCGTAAAGCCTTCTCCCCCAGGATCTCGCATGACTCCCTCCCAAGTGTGCGCTTGTTTTCTTTTTCCTGACGGTCTAGGGGAGTGGCGTTGTTAACCCATTCTGACCTGAGATCAGATTCACACGAGGTTTCCGCCGGACACACACTGGTCTGATGAACCCATTCTGACCTGAGATCAGATTCTAAAAATGTCAGTCGTTCTTCGATTCTTCAAAAATAGCAGACCTACAAGCTCGTATCGCGCCACTCGGTGGCGCGATATGAGCTTGTAGATCTGCTATTTTTAAATAGCTAAAGCATAACATGATGCTGACACCAAATTGGGTGCCCGTTCAGAATGGGTTAAGCTCTGTAAGGTCTGATCATGTTTATCAAACGATTCGATGCAATCTATAGGCCTATTTTATTATTATTTTTGATTTGTGATTTTGGGAGGAAAACATCTGATAAAATATCTACAGTAATCTGCAAATGCAAATAATGAGCCACAACAGCAACATTTCATAAGATCTCATCTCAGCCTTGTTATAGTCTTTGAGATAGTATGACTCAGCCAGGGATTGAACACCATGCTTCCCAGTATCAGGGCAGACACTTTAAAACACAAGCTGGCCACTGTGTGTAGTGTATGTAGTATAGTAGTGTCTCTCTGTTAATTACTGTACTCAGTATGAATCTTTATAATAACTGATAAAGTTGAATGAATGAAATGGAGTATATGCGTTATTGTCTGATCTCACACGTCTACACGCTTACACAGCTCTCTCTCTCTCTCTAAATGTATGTAGGCAGGCCATGTTGTCGTCATAATGCCTTGATTTACACTTAAAATAGATGATGTCACAACAAGTTTTAGTCATCATAGCTTAGTTTTTTGTCTCCACCAGGCCGAAGGCATGTGGGGAGAGTATGTTTTGCACTTCGTCCGTCCGTGTGTCCGTCCGTCCGTGTGTGTGTCCGTCCGTGTGTCCGTGAACAGCTAATCTCGGCCACCGTTAACCCGGTCGATGCCAAATTTTGCACACACACTCCCTGGATGCCAACGATGAACCTCTGCCCCAAACTTTCCAGAACGGCCTGTTATAGCGCCACCAGGAGGCCGCTTTGTGCAAAACAAGTTTTTTCACAGTACACCTACAGATTTTGTCCAAACATCACGCAAATTAGTACACAGTCTCTCTAGAGCCATTCAACGAAACGGGTCTTTCAGATTTCTCAGACTCCATCCTGATTGGTTAAGATTGGCTTCCAACGTTCACAGGAGTGCTCAGTTTCAAACAAAATGCTGCAAATCATGAACACATCGCGTGATTTCCGTGAAATTGTGCACGCACATTCCCACTAGGCCGAGGACGAAATGCCACATGAACAATTTCAACTCAGCCTCAAGGTGGCGTTATAACTGGCCGAAAAGTGTTTTTACCTCTAACTGCACGGATCTGTGGATAACCTGGAGACCTGTGCCCAGAAGGGCACTTTTTCTAGTTTCTTCTGTGACACCTGCTCTCTCTCTCTCTCTCTCTCTCTCTCTCTCTCTCTCTCTACTCTCTCTACTCTCTCTACTCTCTCTACTCTCTCTACTCTCTCTACTCTCTCTACTCTCTCTCTCTCTCAGTTTCGGTTAGATTCATCACCATGACAGAAAGAACATAAATAATACTAAATCCTTCATATTGTGGTTGATCATCAACACAAAAGATCAAGGGGCTCTCCCTCCCTGTGATAAGGGCGGTCAAAGTGCAGTTCATTGTGATGTCATTGTGAGTTATTTCCCTGCGTTCATTGTCATATTTACACTTCTGAATTCCAATCATTTCTGAGTCTTTTGTCCAACACAAGAATAATGTTAATAATTTAATTGAAATATATTTAATCTTATAATAATAATTATAATAATAATAGAACTAGCACGTCCTTAGTATGCTTTACTTAGTTACCCACACGGTAACTCTGTCATTTCTCAACCGTTTCGGACGTGGGGCGGCTCGCCGGAATCGGGCCGGCACCCTGGGTGCGTTGCTGTGGGTCTGGAACTCCCCTCTCTGTTGAGTCTCAGATTCAATTAATTGGTTTGAGGATCTCTATTTGGCCTTTTGAAGTTAAATTGTTATGTAGATCCAGAATGCTGCAGCTCGCTTGGTCTTCAACCAGCCAAAATTCTCACATGTCTCCCCCCTTCTCCGCTCCCTCCTTTAGCTCCCGGTTGCTGCCCGCACAGAGTACAAAACTCTGACGCTGAACTTCAAAGCAACACAAGGTGTAGCACCCCCATATCTTCAAAGTCCAATCGGACCCTACAAACCCTCCCGCTCGCTGGAAGCTGGAAGAACATTCACTAAAAACGCTGGGAGAACGCTCCACACGTCCCAAACGTTTCTGATTTCGGGCCCCCAAACTATGGAATGCACTTCCCATTGCAATCAGAACTGCAGTGCAGGCCTGGGCCATGGCTCAGTGGTCCAGGCACCTTGGCTGGTAATCCAGTCTGTCCCGCAGGTTCGACTCCCGATCCCGACGGCCTTTACTGCATGTCTTCCCCCCATCTCTCTCCCCATTTCCTGTCAGCCTACTGTCTGTCCCTCCATAAAGAAATATAAAATAGAGGCGAAAGCCACAAAAAAAAACATTAAAAAGAAAACTGCAGTGCAGACTGAGTCCCAATCTTCCGCCGTAGTCTGAAAACCCACCTCTTCAGACTCCATCTTAGACTGTAACACTTGCCCTAGCCTCGACCACCTTACACAAGTGTATGCAAAGGCTCAACTTTGCATTAGATAGCATTTTATGTCGACATAGCAATCTATAGGGTATACGCATAGTTAATTTTTTTTGTAGATTCCACTGTTAGCTTACGTACTACACTCAAGAACCCCATTGCCACCCTTAAATCTCCATATATGGATCTGACCTGTTCTGACATTCCATTATGTTGATCTGACCTCATCAAACCCTGTAAACTCAAGACACGCTCCATATATGGCCAGTACAGAATGCATTCCATATGTTGATCTGACCCCCCCATGCCAATGTGCCAGTGCTTGCCCGGCAGTCTGCCGTCACCCAGGATGTGTGCCCAAAATAAAGTGGTTTAAGGCCAGACAGCACCAATGCAACTCCTTACAACTGCCATTGGGGATTGCAAGTAGTTGCAAGTTTGAATGGCGTTGCATTGGACTGGCCTCAAATCTGGCGTGCATTGGTGCGTGCATGTGTGTGTGCATGTGTGTGTCTCTCTCTCTTCTTCGCCTGTTTGTCTCTCTCTCCCTCTCTATAGTGGCATTTCATGGCCCACACACACACACACACACACACACACACACTGAATGCACGACTATATGTGTATGTGACCTAGTTTTTACTGTGTCTGTGTCTACAGGGTCACATATATACAGAGTGACATTTCCAGGGCCTTGGACTGTTATCAACGATGCTGCTAACACAGTAGTGCTAACAGTAGTGTAAAGATGTTTGTTGTTGAACATGCTGTTGTTTTCAACTGTTGGTTTAGCATCACTCGACAGCAACTGGCTGCACTGCTGTCTAATCTGTCCCTGGAGGCCAACAGCATCTTCTCCTCTCCTCTCCAAACACACCACAAAACAAACACTCCACCACATGTGCACCTTGTCTAATGCACACGTCATACACCCACATTCACCCATTCGCACACATCCATTCACACAACCAAACCATGCAAGGCACCATCGTCACAATGATTACATAATTGCTCACAGCTTGTTGATCAGCTATTTCAGCTATTTGAAGTATACATGTATTACCTATTATAGCCTATTTTAGCGATTGTACATGATTAATTTTGATTAGATGTTTTTGTTTACAAAAACCATGTTTGTCTATAAAAAAAGGGCAGAAAGAAATAATGTTTGTCCAATGCCAAAACCACAATAAGATCTGTAATTGCAATTAGTTGTACGTGTCTCTCTCAAGGACATTCTTTCATTCTATCCTCTCACTGTGCTGCTGTCCTGAGGTGACCTCCTCATAGTATTGGTGTCTGATCCAAAGCTGTCAGACTAAATGCACACATGCACTCACACATGCACGTACCATGCACAGTTTGCACAGACACACACACACACACACACACACACACACACACACACACACACACACACACACACACACACACACACACACACACGTAGAGACCAGTGATATGATCTACTGGATCAGCCGATCTTCACGTTATATCAGCCCATAGACTGTAGCCTGCAGGCCAATAAGCAAGACTCATATTTTTGCCAATGGCTGATTCACGTTATTAGCCATGCAGGCTACATAGATTGGGTTCCAAATCAGCACAAAACATAAAAAAATAGATTACGGTGTGTGTGTATATAGTGTTTATAGTGTAACTGTAGCTCTGATGGTTTCTGAGAGACAAAATACTTGATGTGAGTTTTAGCATTTCCCCATGTAATTGGAGGGGTAATTTTAATGCACTAATAAATTCATTATTAATCAATACTTTGTTAAAGTGAAAACAGGGCTTCGTTAAGACCTCCGTAATATTATGGTCAATGCCTGTGGGAAAAGTCGGAGCGATTGGTGCAGGTATGGAGCTAGGACAGTGTTTCAGACAGACATTCAGACATTGAGTGAATTATAGTATGATATATATATATTTTTTTTAATATTGATTAATTATTGCTATCATTAGTTCAATAACCTGCCATAAATTAACATTACCATAATGATTAGCTTAATTAGCTAGTACAGAAATATATATAGGCCTACAGGTCAAGAAGGTATCCAACCATGAAACTAATACTATTTAGTCTAATTGTCTCCACCAGGCCGAAGGCCTGGTGGAGACACGTGTGTCCGTCCGTGTGTGTGTGTGTGTCCGTGAGCAGCTAATCTCCGGCACCGTTAACCCGGTCGATGCCAAATTTTGCACACACACTCCCTGGATGCCAACGATGAACCTCTGCCCCAAAATTTCCAGAACGGCCTGTTATAGCGCCACCAGGAGGCCGCTTTGTGCAAAACAAGTTTTTGCACAGTACACCTACAGATTTTGTCCAAACATCGCGCAAATTGGTACACAGTCTCTCTAGAGCCATTCAACGAAACGGGTCTTTCAGATTTCTCAGATTCCATCCTGATTGGTTAAGATTGGCTTCCAAAGTTCACAGGAGTGCTCAGTTTCAAACAAAATGCTGCAAATCATGAACACATCGCGTGATTTCCGTGAAATTGTGCACGCACATTCCCACTAGGCCGAGGAAGAAATGCCACATGAACAATTTCAACTCAGCCTCAAGGTGGCGCTATAACTGGCCCAAAAGTGTTTTTACCTCTAATTTACTTTTGTTGCCCTTTTATCCAACCACCAGATGAAGGCAAGCTGCAATGTCCTACATTCCTATCCTGGTGGAGACCTGTGCCCAGAAGGGCACTTTTTCTAGTTTATATCTCATTTGACTTTGGTCTATTCTATTTCACTTAATGATAAATATTGTACTGTTCCATTTCATTCTTGTGTAATAAGCCACTTTGGTCAACTCTATTCTCTATGACACTATTTTCCCTGCATGTGTTGCATTGGTGTTCGTGTGGAGAGTCATTAAGTAAAGAGAGCTACATGTGTGTGAAAGTTGGACTCAACAACTTCTACCATGTTAAATATTAACCAGCAGACAGCACACACACACACACACACACACACACACACACACACACACACACACACACACACACACACACACACACACACACACACAGCCACAATCACGCCTAGCCACAAACAGAAAGATAGAGATAGGAAGGGAGACACCTGCATCTGTGCTGTTGTCGAAATATGGTTGGAGGCTGAGCCAAATGGACCTGTTAGCTGTTTAATACTGTTGGTCTCATGCATTACAGTAACATACCTCTCCATCCCAACACACTACCTGCTCTCTTTAAATTCCCTTCTTTATCACTAATTAGTAATTACTCATTCAGCTCCCAAGTTTCACAGACATTTAGCCTAATAACCTTACCTGATTCAGTGATCCACACCAGATGTGTGACCCCAGCCCGAACCAGCTCCCCACACGGTTGTTACAGTGTGTGCGTGCGTGTGTGTGTGTGTGTGTGTGTGTGTGTGTGTGTGTGTGTGTGTGTGTGTGTGTGTGTGTGTGTGTGTGTGTGTGTGTGTGTGTGTGTGTGTGTGTGCGTGCGTGCGCGTTTCTCTCCTGTGGTTTTAGAGCCGCTTTTAATTTCATCTATTAAGAGGTGTTATAGGCTACTGCGCTGCTCATCTCATCACATCAACAACAGCTATATTAGTGGCGGCGGAAAAGCTGATGAAAACAACAGAAATATCGCTGGAGGAAACGCACAGTGTTCGAGAGAGGCAAACATCCTATATCCATAACATTAACACAAGCAGCAACTATATTACAACCACCACCACAATAAGGCGGACAAAGCTAATCATGACAGCGTGACCAGTATAGTAGCAGACCCTCTAATGAAGAGCATAGCTGCTTCATTCTCAGATTCAAAACATGCTGACGATGGGCTTTTTATTTTCTACCTTCACCTATGAAGGCGGATTGTAGGTCTGTCGGTCAAACCAACACACACAACCAGTAACACACACGCCGTCCAAAAATATATACCGTAAAACACACAAAGAAATAGAAATAAACACTGTACACTGTACGTACCGTCATCGTAATTTCCCCCTGCCGTCTCCTCCCCCTCGACGTGTGGTTTTCTCTCCTCCGGTTCTAGCTTTAAATTCTCCCTGGGCTTTTAGTGTATTGATCGCTCCCTTGGTGCTGGTGGTGTGTGTGTGTGTGTGTGTGTGTGTGTGTGTGTGTGTGTGTGTGTGTGTGTGCGCGCGCGCGCGCGCGCGTGTGACAGAGGGAGGGGAGAAACCGGGAGAAAGAGAGAGATAAAGAGAGAGAGATACAGAACGAGAGCGAGAGAGAGAGAGAGAGAGAGACTGCAGGTAAGGGTAATGCAAAGCAAAAGGTAGGAATTCGCGGTATCACTATCAGCCGTTTGGTGTGATTTGTGCACTGCGCAGCTGCGCAGCTCGTAGACGCAGTGTAGTCGGCTGGCCGCCGTAGTAGTTCTGCTGTAGCCAACCCATGAACCCAACGTGACACACACACAGCACAGAGCATGGAGAGCCGCGCGCATGTGCGTGCGTACGTGTGCGTTGCGAGCGCGCGCGCGCGCGTGTGTGTATGAGGGATGGAGACAGAGATAGAGAGGTGTGTTCATGCAGTGTGCAGTGCCTGCCTGGGGGGTTGCACGTCACTATCTGCTTTAATGGACTTTCGTGGCATTCAGAATAGCTCGCATGAGTCGCATCAAATATGCCTAGTTGCCTACACGTCATCTGCCATTCTCTTTCTAGTGTACTGCATGTCAACATGAAAGGGCTGATGAAATTATGATTTATTAATAACAATTATTATTATTATTAAATTATTGTTGGAAATGTGGCTAAAACTAAGATGAGAGAATGAATTACTCCAGTTTTAGCTTACTATATAGGATTGTTTTTAAAATGATTGTACTATATAAATGCCCCCCCTCAGGTCTTCTATAGTGCTGACCAGCTGAAAGTGCCTACAATGGCATATGAAAACATGGTGAAGCAGCTTTCTACTTCTACAGGCCCATCCATCCATGGCTCCATCCATCCATCCATCTTCAACCGCTTATCCGTAGTTGGGTCGCGGGGGCAACAGCTCCACCAGAGTGCTCCAGACTTCCCTCTCCAGAGCAACATTAGTGACTTCCTCCTGGGGGATTCCGAGACGTTCAAAGGCCAGTGAGTCGATGTATTTCCTCTAACTGCGCCTCGGTCTTCCCCAGGGTCTCCTCCCAGTGGGATGTGCGTCGAGGACCTCCCTAGGGAGGCGCCCGAGAACCACCTCAGCTGACTCCT
>NC_139705.1:7390841-7455841 GCF_964188405.1 Protomyctophum parallelum
TCAGGCCTAAATTAGACATGCATCTTATTGGCCATTCGCATGTGACATTATTCCTGAATCGATGTAAAGAGTTTTCACCTGTACTACATCTCAACCCAATAGTGTTTGAGGGGTGCTAGCCCCTCCTATGCCCAGCTTTGAGTGTTTGTGTAAACACAAACATCGAAGACAAAAGTGTGACACAAACATTGAAGACAAAAGTGAGGACACAAATTGTGATTGGCCAGAATGAGATGATGTATGAGATGGTTTGTGTAAACACAAACATTGTCCTCACACAAACATTGAATGCCATTGACAATGAATGGCCAGTGTAAGAGCCAATTGAGCCATGTTTCTTATCAGTCAATTTGATGATGTCACTGTCAATTAAGGCCAAGGGCCAAAGGAGAAGGCTAACAGTTTTCTGGCTGTGCAGACAAGGGCTTTTGCATCTCTACATTAAGTGTTTATTCATGTTTTTAGCCTATTTGTTATACAGTAAGTATAGGATTTTGGACAGTAAATAAATATCTTTATTTTGAACTTCAGCGAACATTCTGGATATAGTTCCCTCAATCCCAACAACTTGGTCGGGGAGATATTAGGCTTTTACTCAACAGACAGAGGCCACTATAGTGCTGCATAATTATATTAATTTAGTTTATAGCCTATACTTTATATTTGATTTGATATTTATATAGATTATTTTTTACAAATGCCATTTTGGGGATAAACACCATAATCATCAATAGGTTATTAGCTTAATACACAACACTGAAGATAAATATTGTAATCATGTCAATATTGTCATGCACTGGGAGATAGAGAGAGAGAGCGAGAGAGATAGAGAGAGAGAGAGAGAGAGAGAGAGAGAGAGAGAGAGAGAGAGAGAGAGAGAGAGAGAGAGAGAGAGAGAGAGAGAGAGAGAGAGAGAGAGAGAGAGAGAAAGAAAAGAAAAGAAAAGAAAAGAAAAGAAAAGAAAAGAAAAGAAAAGAAAAGAAAAGAAAAGAAAAGAAAAGAAAAGAAAAGAAAAGAAAAGAAAAGAAAAGAAAAGAAAGGAAAAAGGATATAGCTGTGCCGAGTGCCGACATGAAACAGCAACATCCCTGCCTTTAACACGGTTTTATAGGCTGCCATCCCCTTTAAACCCCCCCTTCTCTCTCTCTCTCTAATCCCCAATTGATGGCTAAAACAGAGAGAATGAAAGAGAGGGAGAGCGAAAGTGAGTGAGAGAGTTGCTCACCCGACAGATTAACGAGGAAACAGCCATTTTTATTTATTGCAAATAAAGCAATTGATTGAAGAACCAGCCACCTGGAAAAACTAAAAAAAACGGGTTTAATTCGTAGTTGGTGTGATTATTCCCATGGAATATAATTGTCTCTCTCGGATTGATACAGCGGGCGGACCGGAATGGCAAGAATAAGTTTGGATATTTTTCTGTGTTGAAGGATGTCGGGAGGTCAGCTGTCCAGATGTTTCTGTCTGGAATAAAACCGAAGAGAAAGAGAAAAGTTGTGGATTTAAAAATGCCTCTTCATGCTTCGAGCTGAAAATCATAAAACACCCTAAAGAGAGATGTATGAAGAGACCTGCAAAAGTAAGACGATTATTGTTTCTCTCCCCGTCTAACCGTCTCTTGCTCCCTATATAATTATTCTTATCCTATTCCTAATTAATGTCTGAGTGGATAGTGATTTGTTTTATGTCAAAACATTATTCAATCTGGGTTTAGCGGACGTATAACTGAGAGACACATCACCACCACTATTATCATCATCATCGTCATCACCATCATCATCATCATCATCATCATCATCATCATAATCGTGAAATGTGTTTAACAATCCACTTTTGACACAGTAAGAAATAAGAATACCGTATCCCCAATTTATAGTAGGCTATCCTATCACCTCCATCATGGATAGAGGCGTGTGTGTGTGTGTGTGTGTGTGTGTGTGTGTGTGTGTGTGTGTGTGTGTGGGGTGGGGGGGGGGGGGGTAGTAGGGGTACATCTCTCTTGCATGGTTTGGATGCATGGTCTCTCTGGCCAGATGTGTGTATAGTGATCAGAGGGGGGGGGGGGGGGGGGATGATCCATATTAAGCAGCTTTAACAGATATATCTATCTAATAATTTTGGTCCCCATGCACCCCCCGGGACTAGGGTCTGTCTGTCTGTCTGTCTGTCTGTCTGTCTGTCTGTCTGTCTGTCTGTCTGTCTGTCATCTGTCTGTCTGTCTGTCTGTGACTAGACGTCTATAATGCTTTTAGTTTTTCGTTGTCTTTGTGAATAAATAAGGCTATGCTGTGTGAAAAACCACATAGATTTTTGCCATTGTATCCAACCAAACCTGGGCAGGTAGGCTATACCGCATATGAGGGAGGGCAGATGGAGGGGAGACATGCAAGACATGATAGGAGTCGGATTCAAACTCCGGTCCTCCTCGCAACTGACAAGGACTAATGTGGTCACTCATGGTTGAGTAAATTGCAATTTGTCATAGTGTACATTATCCTGTTTTGCATGTGACCATACCAGGATCAAATTGTGTTCTTGTATGGTGTGTGTGAGTGAGTGAGTGAGTGAGTGAGTGAGTGAGTGAGTGAGTGAGTGAGTGAGTGAGTGAGTGCGTGCGTGCGTGCGTGCGTGTACTATCTTAGTGATGTGCAGGTCAGCACTGTGGTGACCTCCTGAACCTGACTGTATAGCTTTATTAAAGCGCCCGCACGCCCTCCCTGCTGTTCCTAAGCAAAGCTAGCAGGTGTCTTCTTGGCATGTCAACAGTTAGCCATGCAGTCAGTAGGTTAGTCACAGTAAAAAGTGGAAGAAGGTAAACACATCTGCACTGCTTTAGACTAGGCTATAGCTCCCAAAAGCGATTTTCTTAAATGGCACAACGTTTCAACCTTATATGTTTTCATCAGGCATTTGCCTGATTTTGCCGGATGAAGTCCAACTGTATATGGTAGAAAAATGTGGGAGCTCTAAACCAGTGTGCAGATTTTTCTTTTTACCTTTTCCTAGATATTTTCCTTGTCCAGCACCTGGCCTAAATATAGACTAAGTCTGTGCACACAATCTCATGTGAACTAGTCACAAAATAAAAACATATCTGAATATTACCTGGATATCTCTGCTGTCTGGAAGAAACCAACTCCAATATGTTCATTTTTCAGGTAATGAAAAATACCTCAAAAATTGAGTTTAATGGTGGTTTCTTTTCCGGACAACAACAATGTTATGCTTTGTGGTTCATTTGCATAATTCTTCTTCACAGTAAAGACATTTTAAACAGAAAGATGTCATTATTTGAATCACACTGCTGAGAGCTGCTTGACTAAAAAGCGAATGTTTGCCATACTAAAATGAGTAGCATGAAGCATAGCTCGGTTTGGGATCAACAGCAAGAAGGAGGACGATAAAGTTGACTGTACATTTTGCGAGTGTACAAATACAGTGCCAGTACAGGAATGCAGAACATGGACATGTAATCACTTAAAATACCCAAAGTACCCATGCGTCCACGCAGATGAAACCAAGCTAATTAAGCTACAGTCAGAATTAAATTAAGCTACAGTCAGCTCAGAACAGACTGATCAGGATCATATTAGGGATGGGGCCCATGCAGAACCCATGCAGGCATAAGGAACCAGTTCGGATAGCGCTCAACTGGCTTCGTCACAGGGTTACCGTGGCCAGATTAACCATGGTTCATAAGATCATATACTCTGCGAGGTCCCCATATATTTGAGGGGCACTTGCCCCTCCTATGTCCAGCTTTGAGGGTTTGTGTAAACACAAACATTGTCCTAACACAAACATTAAATGCCATTGACAAACACCGGCTTTGAGTGTTTGCGTAAACACAAACATTGAAGATGTTGAGGTGAGGATGCAAATACTGATTGGCCCGGAATGAGATGATGGGAGATGTGAAATTGTGATTGGGCGGATTGAGACGATGTATGATGGCGTATGATGATGAGAGCACCCCTCACTTCACACGGGTGTGATTTTTAAATACATGTTTCACTCAGGTATACGAGGTACACAACCTTTTCACAAGAGCAGAGCCAGTGTAGCAAATGTGAGCCATCCTGCTTTTTAAAGTAAAGTGCCCCTCGGGGCACAGGTCTCCACCAGGATTTATATTTGGATAAAATCTGAAGTATGCCTGGTGGCGCTCGAAAAGGCAGAATTGAAAAATGCAGGCCAGATGTTTTTCCTTGGGCTGTAGGGAGTGTGCCAACAAAGCTTTACGCAGATCAGTGCAGTTATATGTAAAGATGTGACTGGGCCTATTATAGCGCCACAATCAGTCTGATTTGAAAAAGGTCAAGTGGCATTTCTTCCTCAGCCTAGTGCGAATATGCGTGCACAGTTTCACCGCAATCGGACGCTGCGTTGATGATTTGCGGCATTTTGTACAAAACGGGCCACTCCTGAAAACTTTGGAAGCCAATCTTAGCCAATCAGGAATGGAATATGAGAAATGAAACAAACCCGTCGTGATCACATGACTATAGAGATCATGTGTACCGATTTGTGTGAAATTTGGATAAAAGCTGAAGGATTAATATAAAAAGATGTGTTTTACATATGTCGGCCTTCTGGTGGCACTGTAAAGAGCAAATGTGAAAGATTCCACATAAAGGTTTGCCCTTGTTCTGTAGGGAGTGTTTTACACAGATTGGTGCAGTTATAGGTAAAACACGAATGGGCCAGTTATAGCGCCACCATGAGGCTGAGTTGAACATTTTCAAGTGGCATTTCTTCCTTGGCCTATTGGGAATGTGGGAATGTGCGTGTGTTCATGATTTGTGACATTTTGTTGAAAATGAAGCAGTCCTGCGAACTTTGGAAGCCAATCTTAGCCAATCAGGATGGAGTTTGAAAAGTCTGAAGGACCCGTTTTGTGTAATGACTATAGAGAGACTGTGTACCAATTTGCGTGAAGTTTTGACAAAATCTGTATAGGTGTATTGTCAAAAAAGGACTTTTGCAAAAAGCGGCCTCCTGGTTGCGCTATAACAGGCCAATGTAAACATTTGGGGCAGAGGTTCAGCTCTGAGAGTGTGTTTGCAGAGTGTGGCTGTGATCAAGGCAACGGTGCCAGGCCCTATATACACACATCAGACGAACATGCTCTGTGCTCAATGCTTTTCCAATGGAAGTCACGTCACTCACGTGGTTTGACCAAACACTTGTGTTTGATGGGGGGAGGGGGGGAGGGCACACTTGTGTTTGGTTTGACCAAACACGAGTGTTTGGTCAAACCACGTGACTTCCATTGGAAAAGCATTGAGGCGGCCATGAAACACAGACGGCACAGAGCATGTTCGTCTGATATGTGTGTACAGGGCCCCAGAGATTAGCTGTCCACAGACGGGGACACATGCACACACACACACACACACACACACACACACACACACACACACGGATGGATGGACGGAGTGCAAAACATACTCTCTCCCCAACGAGTCGAACGACTAAACCAGCTGTCAAACTGACAACCACAAACAGCAGATAAAGCCATGTCTAATAGAAAAGGTTCCCCGGCCTAGAGGGTTATTAGTCTAGGATAGATAAGGGAGCACTTGTTTTATGTATGTAGTGTACTAGTCAACTAGTGTATGTTACTGTCATGTGTTTTGTATTGTAATGTATTTTTGAAGGGCGCTAGCCCCTCCTATGTCCAGCTTTTGTGTGTGCACAAACTTTGTCCTACACAAACATTACAATTTACAATTTAGGCATTTAGCAGACGCTCTTAATCCAAAGCGATTTACATTAAGCAAGAACAAAGAATAAAAAAGCATGGTAATGCATCAAATACATACAAAGTAGTTATCATGAATCATACATAAGCTAAGAGCGTAACAGTGGAAAATCTATATAATGAAACTATGCATATATACTATACAATAGTGATAGGAGATTAATCTGCAAACACATCGGTATCGGACGATTCTAGTTGTTTTTAGATTAATCGGCATCGGTTCGATCAATCAATCAGACCGACCAAAGTAACAGCTTGAACAGATCTACAAGCTCACAATATTAAATATAAAGGTATTAAAGTTAAATCTGACTTGCCTAAGCCTGCAGTGCAGATACACTGTTACATGTATATTTAGAAAATTATTATAATTTTTTTAATACAGAATGAGATCAAATAATAACGGTAATATCGGTTATCGTCCATAACAGCAATTAATTATATCGGATATCAATATCGGCCAAAATGTCTCATCGGCACATTCCTACTATAAAGTGCTGTTTACATAAAAATGCTAACGTACATAAACTGCTCTCTAAGTCTACATACAAATGCTATCTAAGATACATAAGTTGAGCCTTTTCATATACGCCTGTAGGAGGTCGAGGCTTGTCTGTAGGTCAAGTACTACGGCAAGTGCTATGGGCTAAGATGGAGTCTGATGTCTGGATAAGGAGCTGGGCTGACTGGGTGAGGAATGGTCTAATTCGTCGTATGTTATAGTGTAAACCTACAGGATCGAGTGACAGCTGTGATGTGTGTTTTGAACGAGAGCTGACTGTCCAGGACAACACCAAGGTGTCGGGACAGACGTTACCAGGGCGGAAATAGTTAAACATAATAGTTAAACATTAAATTCCCATTGAATGGACAATTTTACGTCATCATAGTGGAAACACAAACATTGCATAACACAAACATCGATATGTTGTATAGGAGTCTTTCAACTCTCAACTGTCAGTAAAAAGTCGGCAATGATGATGTACGATGATAAGAGCGCCCCTCACTTCACATGGGTGTTAACTTATTAATCAGTTAAATGAGAGAAATAAGTCCCTGGACTTTATTGTGTGGTTTTAATGCTTTTGAAATAAATCAAATCAAGCAGGCAAGCAATGTTCATGTTCATGCAATGGACAAGAAGGTGTGTAAATTTGATTTAGTTTATAGTTAATATCAACATTTCTCCCCCTGATGCCCAGCCACGGAATATAGGCGATACCACATTCTATGAGCCATGATGATTATGACTTGGCTACAGATATGAAAGAATAAAAGGTCTGTACATAACCCGGAACGTTAATTTCATGCTATTGCATTAATTTATAACTGCAGTTTGTGTTGAGAACATGCACAGTACACATTGAGGCGATGAAGCGACATAATGATTTTTTGAAACAATGTTGTTGAAACAATGTTGTTTTTTCATCAATCTGTATGAATGGAGATATCGATAATATCGCATTTTTGTGTAGTTTATTCGTGTCACTCCTGGCGAGTAATGACTGACAGAATATGTATGCGTGTGAAACCCTGCAAGCCCGTCGGTACCCGACGGGTCCCAGCCCACCAAAACGGGCCGGGCCGACTCTGACCTTGACCAACGGGCCCAGGGCAGGGCCGGGCCGGGCTCACGTGCCGTTAGATTAATTTTCCGATGTGAATTTCACCCAGACTGGACTTTCTTCTGCAGCGCAGCATGCAGCTGTCCGCTCCATAGTGACGTCAACTATCCAAAGTAACGGGGAGGACGGGGAGTGCACTGCAAGCAGGGTGGAACTGATGGACGAAGGTGGCCGCCTGGTGTTATCGCGTCAGCCTGTCAGGAGTGATTTGTGACAGGAGCATAGCAAGCGTGAGAGAGACGGTGTCAGACCAGGTATGCTGTACACTTTTGTACAGACAAGGTTGAGATGGTGTGGAGAAGGGATATTGGTTGAAGTATGCTGAAGATGGAGCTGACAGGCAAGAGGAGAAGAGGAAGGCCCAAGAGATGAGAGAGGACATGTAGATGGCTGATGTGACAGGAAGATGCAGAGAACAGAAACTGATACATTTTCATTTTGGCTTTGGATATGTGGGTCATCATAACCGTATTTTATCCTTTAATTACAGTAACCGGATAAATATGTCAGTAACTGGTTGCAAAAGTAGTTGTTATTCCCATCCCTATCGTGCCCACTGCCGGCATGTTTGGTTGTTTGGTAGGCTATGGTACACGAACGTACTACATAGACTACCAATTGTTTAGGCCATTGAAACATACTGTACAAATCCAATCATGGGGATCACAGGATCCACATGGGAATGGCTCCAGTCAGAGCTCCAATGACTTCCATCATAAACATGTAAACTTGTATAACAGTATAAAACATGTGAACTTTATCGCCATACTGGCACTGTGCATACAAAGTTTGTGAGATTATCTCCAGATACACAGACAAGTGTGTCAGCCGGCCTATTTCATAGAAACAACATCAACAACATCAAATCAACCCCAATTTGGAATTGAATGTTGAGGGGCCTCTATAGTCAATACAGAGCACCTGAATAGCACTTCTGGGAATAGAGGGCTCCTCAAATTAATTAACGTAAAACAAAATCAAACTGGACACTGAGGCAACAGAGAGCAAATCTTACGGGAGGAAGGATGTCCAAGGAACAGGGGCGGCCTTAAGGATCGGGAGGCTCGGGAGGCTTTAATTCATAATTATTATTATTATTTATTTTTTGTCAGTGTGTATTATCGGACTTCAAAGCATGAACAGCATACACAGCCAAGTAGAAAATACACAAAAGCAGCTTGCTTGATTAATTTCTTTTTTACTTTAAGGTATAACTGGAAGGCAGCATAGGCTATACAATGATGCAATCGCAACTGTCAGCGCTGCTAGTGCTAGATTATTTAAATTAGATTACTTTCCGTTACCCGACAATTAAAACCCATTTTTTAATGCTTGCGCAAGTTGGTTACATTGTATTAGGGCTACTGCCTACCGCTATTGTGCCGCATTATCACGGCCCGGTTAAAAACGAGAATGTTACACACCATGAACTGACCATATTAACGAATATAATTCGCCACAATCGCCAGCCTATACACGTAGGACTGGACAGAAAGAGAGTGCAGAGAGTACAGACAATATGCCATACTATTATACTAGGTTGTTGCTCTGCGCTCTGATGCCCTCTCCACGCCGCGCACCGTGGCGCATGAACAACAACAACAACTCCACGTGGACCCACGACGACCCACGTATGAATTAGATAGTTTATAAGAAATGGCACGGCGGCCATCCTTGCAGGCAGTGACAGTAACAGAATGAGAATCCTGTAGGCTGTGTAACCTGTTCATTTTGGGGGGCATCAACAACAGCCTGTTGTTGTTGATGATGAATGATACTATGAAACTTAACAATTCATTAACTAGTACTCACCTAATGACGCCGCCACGGAGGATATACCATGTTTAACGTAATTCCAAAGTGTTTAGCCTACATTGTTTAAGTCATAGACGCATGCGGTTTTTATGAACTTTGGCTAAAAGCATGTTGTTATTATTCCACTACCACCCGGCACTTCTAGTCGAGTAGACTGTCATGGCAGCTGGCTACAACCAAAACAACTTCCTCTTCAAAATAAAAGCTAGTCTACTTATAACAATACTTTTATTTCTTAAGTGAACTACAGGATGTAGTAGACGCAGGATGTATAGTACATGGTATAGTGGGCTTGGAAGGATAAATAAATCACACAGAAGGCAGGAGAAATAAACTCTGCAGACAGGCTTTATTATTTTTAAATCTTGCCAACAAAATGGGGAGGCCCCTGGAGGCTCGAGGCCCGTTTCAATTGAAACGATTGAAACATATCAGGCCGCCACTGCCAAGGAAATACATTGCCTTTCTGGCCCTGATCCTGGTGCACCTGTAAACTGCTGATAAAATGCTCTAACATTGCTCCAACATGCTCCAACATTGTAATTACCATGTATAAAAGTGAGATAATTAACATGTAGCCTATTTAGACAGTATTCACCTTTTAAGTCTTCAAACTTAATGTAATGATCAAATTGTGCATGCAGTTTACAAACAGATATGTTGTCTTTTTTCCCCAATTGATATGAGAAAATACTGTATGGCACATAAAAAACTGTCAATTTAGAAATTACATAAATACATAACAAATATATTGTCTTACTCTGAATTGAGACGGCATGCATTCCCACAATATGATTGAAAATCTGCCACATTTTAAGATATAATTCAGCTCAGCCTAATAAATGCTATCTGACTTCCTGCTTTTGTCATAACCATTTCTAAAGGAGGTACGTGGGCAGATTACTCGGGTGGATTATTATTTTTCGTGTATACAATATAGATCATCATGAACCTTGAACCTTGACGAGCCATGTGACTGGGTGTGAATTGAACATTTATAATGAGAAAAATGGAAATGTTTTATGGCAGATGGCCACATACGCAGGATGTGCTGAGACTGTGTCAGCAAGAACGTGCGTGCGTGCGTGCGTGTCTGTGTGTACTAAATGTATTTATGTACGTGTGTACAGAACACCTATTTGTTGGTGAAATATCCCTTTAACAGTTTCGATTAGCACAGAATTAGATGAGGGATGAAGGGACAATGACAGAGAACAGTAACCTACATTCTGGTCGAACTTCTTACTCAGTCATTAACAGGCCTATGAATAACTACAGTACAACTAAAAATAATGGCATTGGTAAGATTGGAAATGTGATGAAACCTGTTGACCCAGAAGGAATCAGACTGACATAAAACATTAAATGGTTGATGTGACCCACAGAATGTTCAGTAAAAGTCAGCCATCGTCATCATTCGGCACCCTTTCTGTTTCGCACGCACTTTAAGACAGGATTTTCCTTTGTCATTTTCTTTTTCTTTTTCTTTATCTGCCTCTTCTTAACCACTTAAACAGTCGATTCTTAGTAAAAGCTGTGTTTTGGACCGCTTTTTCCCCACCTACCGTACATCGAATCTCTCAAAAGTAGCCGATCTACAAGCTCACAATGCGTCACAAGTTCGCAACGCGATACATGAGCATGTTGGTGAACACCCCCCCACCCAGAATAGGGATGTTCAAGTGCCAAACTCAATCTGCCTCTGTCTGTCTGTCTGTCTGTCTGTCTGTCTGTCATTTGTGAGCGGTGCCTCCACTCCATTACGGAACTATGTGTGTCCCTACGTATACTATGCGTGTCCCTGTTTCTGTCCGTCCGAGCATGGCAAGCTGCAACGCGGTAACTCTGTCATTTCTCGACCGTTTCGGACATGGGAAGGCTCGCCGGAACAGGGCCGGCCCCCTGGGAACGTTCCTGGGGGTCTGGATGTTCCGAGACCCCCCCCCCCCGGGGACCCCCTCACGGTAACTGTCATTTTTTCCAAATATAATCAAAGTATATGTATAGGTGCACCGCTCAGTTCACACAGGTGTGATTTTCCCTCTATCTGCTTCACTCCATCTCTCTTTTTAACCTCTCATGGACTGTGTGTGTGTGTGTGTGTTATCTGGTCCTCAGGTACTAACACATAAACCACGGCCCAGATCCCTGAAACACACACACACACACACACACACACACACACACACACACACACACACACACACACACACACACACACCACCACACACACACACACACACACACACACACACACACACACACACACACACACACTGGGCAGAGCTGGGAACAGAAGTAGGTCACAGCTGTTCACTACAATATGTCTGTTTTCACCTCCTATCCTGTCAAACAATTCCTCCTCTCCCGTCCAATTATGATGCAATGCATTATTGTGTATTTGCAACCTATATTGGAATTACAATCTTTATTTATATTTTCCATCCATCCTTCCTTTTCTTTCCTTTTCCTTGTTGGTTTTCTATACTGTTGGCTTCAAAATGATTGTATTAATTGAATTCTTTCCAATGAAATATCAAAATAGGAAAGTCACCATGTTACCCTGAACCTCGACCCTCCCTCAACACAACACAACACAACACATCATTTATGAACAACGGTCCTGCACAGACATTTCTATTTCCAATTCAGATCCCCTTCAAATTAATCAAAGCAGAATCGACATTTTCTCGACAACAGGCAGAATCACAGGCTGACCACTGTGCCTGACCTCACCTATCCTGTTTTGGCTTTGGTTTCTAAGCACATCCGTGTAGAGTCGACTAAGCTACAGTAGTGTTGTGTCAAATATTGATCACAAGTCTTCACGGCTGAACAAAGTAATAATGAAGCCTAAACACAAGGCTCCAGTGGGGTTATTTCATGTCATCTGGCAACCCATTTAGGCCTGACGTCGAAATAAATAAAAAAGTCTTCTGAAAGAATATATATTGAAAGATTTGTGCCACATTTTAATGATTTTTCAAAAATAGCAGACCTACAAGCTTGTAGCGCGCCACTCGGTGGTGAGCTATGAGCTTGTAGATCTGCTATTTTTCAATAGCTAAAATATTTTCAGATACATTTGTGACAGAATGCAGCAAAAAGGCCCACAACTCGATTTTTACAGATTTCAGGTTTAAAACTTTAAATTAGTTAATACACGGCCGTCTGTGGAGTTCATCTTGAATGAGATTCAGAGTAGTTATGTAATTAAAATCAGCTGTGTTTGGCTGAACGGGCAGCTGTGGGAATCACACAGGTGAACGAAATACAAATTAATGTATATACATGAAAGTGTATCTATGTCATCTGCAGCACGTTTTCATTCACAGGAAGTAATTAAGATTGGCTTTTCATAGGGTCTTTCAATATATTATTAGATATCAGATATGCTGTAAGTCATTTAGGCCTATTGTTAGGTTTGCCCATATGATGACCACGGATATGCATGTGAAACACGCATCTTTAATTAATTGATGAGGAGGAGGATGATAATGAATAGTGTACTGAGTCATTGTGGACAGACACTCACACAGACAGACAGAGATGTATAAACAATCAATATAATAAAGAATTTTGCATCGCTTCAGGTCCCAAATAACTATACTGTATTTCAACTTCTGAAGCAAAACAAAAGCATTTACCCATCAACAAATACGAATACCGTGTGGGTGTGGGGGAGGGGGGCCATAGCATGCTTCTGTGGAGAGGAATGAGATTATGGTGGGGAAATGTTTTTGTTTGTTTGTTTGTTAGTAAAATGTTTTTTGCCCTGAAAATTATAACCCTGAGCACATCGCCACCAAAGCTATACTACGTCACCCTGTACAGTTAACCCCATCACACATCATCCTGCCTACAGGACATTATCATATCATGCATAGCATATAGCATTACTTTGTTTTCATCATGGGTCTATTTCACACCTCTGTGAATGTCTTTGTTGCATGATCTTTGAGACATTAGTGTTTGACACTGCTGGAACTAGTGCCCCAGGAGGACAAACATCAAGCATGATAAACACGACAGTTTTCACAAAATATCATTGTTTATACATCTTTCTTTGAGATTTACATTAGACACAAGCCTATTTATACACACTATCGTATTGAAATAAAAATAATAAAATCTCCGATTTATTTCTCCCGATCCCGATCATTTGAAAATGACATGATCGGCCGATCACCCGATCCGATCAGGACATCCCTATATGTTCAGAGTGATTATGTGTTCGGGTTAATGTTCAGGTCAGGATGATGATATGTTGAGGGTTAATTATGAAATATTGGATTAATACTAGTGAACTGGTTCAAATACTGCAACTGCTTTAGGTATTAGTCAGTCAGAGTAGTTGGGTGCACCCATACAGATATAGAACTCAGTGACTTGTGTCTGGTCTCATTATTGTCTCCACCAGGCCGAAGGCATGTGGGGAGAGTATGTTTTGCACTCCGTCCGTCCGTGTGTCCGTCCGTGTGTCCGTCCGTCCGTCCGTGTGTCCGTGAGCAGCTAATCTCGGCCACCGTTAACCCGGTCGATGCCACATTTTGCACACACACTCCCTGGATGCCAACGATGAACCTCTGCCCCAAACTTTCCAGAACGGCCTGTTATAGCGCCACCAGGAGGCCGCTTTGTGCAAAACAAGTTTTTGCACAGTACACCTACAGATTTTGTCCAAACATCACGCAAATTGGTACACAGTCTCTCTAGAGCCATTCAACCAAACCGGTCTTTCAGATTTCTCACACTCCATCCTGATTGGTTAAGATTGGCTTCCAAAGTTCACAGGAGTGCTCAGTTTCAAACAAAATGCTGCAAATCATGAACACATCGCGTGATTTCCGTGAAATTGTGCACCCACATTCCCACTAGGCCGAGGACGAAATGCCACATCAACAATTTCAACTCAGACTCAAGGTGGCGCTATAACTGGCCGAAAAGTGTTTTTACCTCTAACTGCACGGATCTGTGGATAACTTTGTATGCCAACTCCCTAGAGGCCAAGGAAAAACCTTTGCCTGGAATTTTTCACATCTGCTCTTTATAGCGCCACCAGGAGGCCCACATATGTAAAACACATTTTCTATTATTACTCCTTCAGATTTTATCCAAATTTCACGCAAATCGTTATACACTATCTCCATAGTCATGTGATCAACACGGAGCGCCACCATTTCCCATCTTCCATCCTGATTGGCTAAGATTGGCTTCCAAAGCTCACACGATTCGTCCATTTCGAAAAAAGGCCACAAATCACAAACACAGTGTGCAATTTCCGTTAAATTATACACGCACATTTTCACTAGGCCGAGGACGACATGCCACAATTTTTTCCTCAAAATCAGCCTCACGGTGGCGCTATAACAGGCCAATTCCTGTTTTTAGCTATAACTGCATTGATCTGTATACAACTTATGTATGCACACATGGAAAAACATTGTACCTGCATCCCTCCAACACGAACCTCCGGCCCAAATCTTCCTCAACAGCCTGTTATAGCGCCACCATGAGGCCACAACCTGACCTGCCCTGGTGGAGACCTGTGCCGATTGGCACTTTGTCTAGTTTACCCCTCTGGCTCCAGTAGACGAACCTAACTAGTCCGACGTCTAACCCTTCATTGTAATTTGGTAACTGTTCCACACTACCTATACGACACAGGTGTTACACATTGCACTAATGGAACATCACGGTCACTGAATGCGGTATGTACTTTCCACCACCTTTACATATTTTTTCATGTAGCAATTTAGTCATTATGTCATCCCACATGCAGTGCCTCTGCTGCTGACTACACCTACTGTGTGGCCTTGCAGAGGGAGCAGACCAGTGGTTGTCAAACTGTGGGTTGTGACATAAACGTGGGTCACAGATGGAGTCCAGGCGGTCAGGAGAAGGAGAAATTGTCGGCACACTGTTGTGTAGCTCCCACAGGAAATGTATTTAAGGATTGATTGATTGATTGAATTGATTGATTGATTGATTGATTGATTGATTTCGAATTGATTGATTGATTGAAATATTTATTAACAGTTTGTAGAATTTACAGTACATTTTAAGCACAAACTCAATACAAAGACTGTTAACTGTGAGTGGACGACCCAATTAAGCATTACACTTGTTTACAACAGGGTCCACATTGTTCAATTCATCAAAACATTTAGAGACATACAAATAGACACTTCTATGTAGTTTAAAGAACAGAACAGGAATTCATCATATAGAAAGCAAAAAGGGAAAAGATACATATACAGTGAGGGGAGATGGGGGGGGCGGGATTCAGATTTTACAGAGGCCAGTTTCGAATTGCAGCCATCCGTAGGTGCCCTTTGAGAGCGGTTTTGAAGGAGTCAAGGGATTCACATGTCTTAATGACTGTTGGTAGGGCGTTCCACATTTTGGTGGCATAGGAGCGAAAAGAATTTAGTCCCTTGTTTGTGCCGAATCTGGGTTGTACATGGTTTGTTGCACTCCCTCTGGTGTTGTGGGTGTGGACTTCGTTTACATTAAGGAAGTATTTAGACAGGTACATGGGTATCTTGGTGGTGTATCGAATCTTGTGGACCAGACCCATTGCAAGATGCTGTACTCTGTCGTCGACCCTAAGCCATCCCAGCCTGTCAAAGTGGGCAGGGGTGAGGTGGGTTCGGGGGGTGAGGCCAAGTAGGAGCCTGACCAGTTTGTTTTGGGAGGTCTGGAGCCTTGTTTTAAGGGCCTTTGAGGTGCTGTGGTACCAAGAGGTGGATGCATAGTCAAAGAAACCTTGTACGAGGGCTCCTGTTAAGGTCTTCAAGGTGTTTTTGCTGACCAGTGAGGAGATCCTGTAAAGGAATCTTGTTCTTTGATTGACTTTTTTGATTACGTTGGTGGCCATCTTATCACCGGAAAGATTGGCCTCCAGGATGGAACCTAGGTAGGTAATTTGATCTTTTCGTGTGATAATATTGTCACCCACTCTAACCAAGAAGCCATCTGCCTTGCTGAGATTACTATTTGATCCGAAGAGGATGGATTCAGTTTTTCCCAGGTGTAAGGATAGTTTGTTATCAGCGAGCCAGGTGCAGATTCTACCGAGATGACAACGTTTGACAAGATGACAACGTTTCGACCCCTTATGGGTCCCTAGATGACAGTGAAGTGTCAATTTAAGGTATTTAAAAAATATGTATAAAAAAAGACCACAACAAACTATACTATAAAAATCACTCCTGTGTGAAGTGAGGGGCTCTAATATGTTAAATTCTAACTTCATTATCAATGGCATTTAATGTTTGTGTTGGGACAATGACGTAAAACTGGCCATTCATTATCAATGGCATTTAATGTTTGTGTTAGGACAAAGCTGGACATAGAAGGGGCCAGCGCCCCTCAAAAAATATCACTGGAACCGAGTCAAACTAAATGTACTGCCTCAACTCTTACATTCCAAGTGCTTATCAGGGTGGGGAGGCAGTTCAAATATGATTATTATGAGGGGGTCCCCAGTTCAAATATGATTATTATGGGGCCCCCCAGTTCAAATATGATTATTATGGGGGGCCCCCAGTTCAAATATGATTATTATGGGGGGCCCCCAGTTCAAATATGATTATTATGGGGGGGTCCCCAGTTCAAATATGATTATTATGGGGCCCCCCAGTTCAAATATGATTATTATGGGGGGCCCCCAGTTCAAATATGATTATTATGAGGGGGCCCCCAGTTCAAATATGATTATTATGGGGGGCCCCCAGTTCAAATATGATTATTATGGGGGGGCCCCCAGTTCAAATATGATTATTATGGGGGCCCCCCAGTTCAAATATGATTATTATGGGGGGGCCCCCAGTTCAAATATGATTATTATGGGGGGCCCCCAGTTCAAATATGATTATTATGGGGGGGCCCCCAGTTCAAATATGATTATTATGGGGGGCCCCCAGTTCAAATATGATTATTATGGGGGGCCCCCAGTTCAAATATGATTATTATGGGGGGCCCCCAGTTCAAATATGATTATTATGGGGGGCCCCAGTTCAAATATGATTATTATGGGGGGCCCCAGTTCAAATATGATTATTTTGGGAGGTCCCCAGTACAAATATGATTAATTTGGGGGGGGTCCCCAGTTCAAAAATGATTATTTTGGGGGGTCCCCAGTTCAATTATGATTATTCTGGGGGGTCCCCAGTTAATTTCATTTCGGGGGGTCGCGGCCTGAAAATGTTGAGAACCACTGATGTGTACTGCTCAGTGAGTATTGCTATATTAATAATAATTTTGTCTCCACTCCTTCGGGGTATTTTTGTCACTGTGCAACATTTGCATAATTATGAAATGTGCCCTCTGCATTTACCCTTCCTAATTATTAGGAGCATACAGTGGGAGCTATTAATTCAGCACCCAGGGAGCAGTTAGGTCAGGTTAAGTGCTCTTGCTCAGGGTCACTTTTATCTGATGACCTGATTTCCAGAGGGTCTCTTTACTCATTCAGCTATTGGCCACCCCTCATATATAGCCTACTGCATGTTTATGCTGGACACAAGTTTAAGGCAAGCTATGCATAATTGCGACGAAGGTCACAGTTAACTACTGAATCGTGCATTTCCCGTCAGTTTGTGTTGGTCGGGCACGTGACATCACGTGACATCATCAGGGATGGAGCATGTGACTTCACGTGGCATCATCGGGGATGGAGCATGTGATTCGATCCGATTCTGACAATTTGATTTTGAGACAATCATTTTGATTTTTCCCGATCCGATCTTTATATAATATACAACACTTATGCCATGTGAGAAACAGTAGTCTGTTGCCTTTCAATTATTCAAAGGCAAAAATATGTGACTATACTTTTATTAGAACTATAGAAGGACTGTCATTGTGGATTTTTTTCATGTCATATGAAAGCAAGGAAACATAGCAAAAATAATGATGCATTGGTTAATTCGATTATGGAACTGAAGTCAAAGTTAAAACTCTTGTAGAGAAAACACCATTTGCATGGCATTGGTTATCATTCAGAGATAGACAGTATAGGCCTACAGGACTACAGTGACCGTGATGTTCCATTAGTGCAATGTGTAACACCTGTGTCGTATAGGTAGTGTGGAACAGTTACCAAATTACAATGAAGGGTTAGACGTCGGACTAGTTAGGTTCGTCTACTGGAGCCAGAGGGGTAAATAATGAGACCAGACACGAGTCACTGAGTTGGCCGGCTCAAATATCTGTATGGGTGCACCCAACTACTCTGACTGACTAATACCTAAAGCAGTTGCAGTATTTGAACCAGTTCACTAGTATTAATCCAATATTTCACAATCAATTGCATCAATTTGAATCCAAAAATAATCACTGTGTGTGTGTGTGTGTGTGTGTGTGTGTCTACTGTTACAGCCTGCACTGCTCCTTGCATGGCAGAGAATTGTGTATGCGTTAGACTAATTGTTCAGTCCTGCACTGTTCCTCACAGGGCAGAGGGTGTGTGCATGACAATGTCCAGTTCTAGTGTGTGTGTGGTTCTGTATATGTGTGAATCACCGCCCAATAGGTTACTGCACTGCTCCTTGCAGGGCAGTGTGTGTGTGTGACAATTTCCTACCACACTGGGGGAAACAAGGCTACGGCTCTGGGTCTGTCCCAAGGAGAATTCAACAGGGTCTGGGTTCTTCCAATCACCCAGAGTCGGGCTGAATCAGAACAGATGTATCCAAACCAAAAACCTGACCTGCATAAAGAAAGGCCAGAGGCATCTCTGTGTTAATGTCTAAAACAATAGCTTCATTTACACAAATGTATAAGGTTTCACTTCAAATACTTATTGAAAATAAATACAGCAACCTTACAAATACACATTATATAACAATTACAATTCAACAGCAGTTCAAACAAAACAATATTAAATAAGCAATTGTGAGTGAGACACTACAAATAAAAATTAATGACATTGAGTAATGAGTACACATTCTTTTTACCAAAATAAATTATAATACATCTTAGTGCAAAAACTTTTTTAGCTGAACACCAAACAAACTAGTCACCAGCTGGGACCCTGATTGATTGATTGAAATATTTATTAACAGTTTGCAGAATTACAGTACATTTCAAGCACAACTCAATACAAAGACTGTTAACTGTGAGTGGACGACCCAATAAAGCATTACACTTGTTTACAAGAGGGTCCACCTTGTTCAATTCATCAAAACATTTAGAGATGTACAAATAGACACTTTTATAGCCAAAGAACAGAACAGGAATTCATCATAAAGGAGGTAAAAAGGGAAAAGAAACATATACAACTAGAACTGCACTCTGTCGAGTGCCTACTTGCTTGTTGTACACTAGTGCTGTCGACGAAGTACTGTCGACCGCTACAAACTGTCAAATCTCAGCTTCTCTGTGAAGGAACGTTTGAAATGTTGAATTATTAGGTTTAGCTATTTGCTACCCACCTACTTTATGCATGTAAAAAAGTAGTATTATGAAGTATGGTACAAGTTTCTATCTATAAAAGAAATACAGCTTTCGATTTAGAATTATTCTGGATCCCTTTTTAGTTTTTCAAAGACAAATAAATCATCGATATCCGATGAAAAAAAAGTATATAAACTGAAATAATCATGTATACAGTATAATTATTTATTTTAAATTGTCAATTGCTTTAAATTTACTTAATCTTGGACTATAGTGATATCAATACTAAATGCCTCTGTGTATATATATGTAATTTGTAAGTTGATTAGCGGTATACTGTGGTTACTTTGTGCCACTTTTGATGCGTATGCACCGTCCCAGCATATGACGTCAGGGTATAACTAGTATAACTAGCTCTCAATGATGACGTAATAAAGATGTGGAATAAAGGACCCAATGCCAGAGTGTAATTGGTGATACATGTATGTAATCTGGCACCACTTGTCACCACAAGTAGTCAATACGTCATTTGCTGGGACGGTGCATACGCATCGAATATAATAATATTCATTTTATATATAATATAAAATGAATCAATGAATTGAATTGGCAAAAGAGCAATTGAAATCAGACTAACAACAACAAATGACAAACTACAACTAAGCAAACCTAATCCTTTCCGAAGGGATTCAAATCATAATTAAAGTCACTAGTTGGTTGGGGGAAAGAGGATTGCCTCCTTCCCCAGCGACGGTCAGGCTCAGACTGGCTTTTATAGTGAGGGCTGGGCCCTGCCGCCTCAGCGTTGCCATGGAGACGAGAGCAGCCACCAATGGGTGATCAGTTCCTCACAGGTGAGAAGGAACATGGCCACGCCTCCATGACCAGATCATCAATTATTAGTGCTGATTGGCAATGAAGCCAACACCCCAAGCCTCTTTCACAGAACACTGCAGCTCAGTGAGCTCACCACCTGGACTGAAGACAAAACACACACCAACACAATACCCTCCTACTACTAATATCACCTCATACTATCATTAACCAAAAGTAGAACTTTAGCCCATTTTAACCCTATTCTGGACCTGGGTTACATAAGCAACATATTAGGTAAACGCTGAACATGTCATCATTCTGAACATTAACGCCAACGACACATAATCACTCTGAACATTGTTGTTCACTTTCAGAAAGACAAGGGTCCTCATTGACTTATTATATGGCCCAAATCTAACTCTATTAAATGGTAAAAAGCTCCAGAATTTGGGATGGAGATGGATCATTAGGTGTGTATGGGGAAAGGAAGGCTTGTCACAGGGATAACAACAGAGACCCTCGGAGGTTGGTTAGTATCATGCTATCCTATGGCATGGACAGACCAGGTGAGGGGTAAAATCTTACTCTGTTTCTCTCCCTGTAACCTTCGCTCTCTCCCCAGGTACCGGTCAAAATGGCTACGCCAGGGCAGTGGATGGAAAGGACGGAGGTGAAGAGGAGGAGGAGGGAGGGGAGGACGATGGAGGAGGAGAAGAAGGAGAGGAGAATGAGGAGGCGTGGGATGCGGAGCTGGATGGAGACGGAGAGGAAGTGGTGGTGCGGATGACAAGGACAGACACTCTGCACTCCACCACCAGTTCAACTGCAACACAGAGGAGGAGAGGAGGCCATGCCAAGAAACAGGTAGAGGGAGAGGAGAGGAGAGAAGGAAGGAGAGGAGGAGAGAAGGGGGGCAGAGGAGGAGAAGAGGCCAGGCCAAGAAACAGGTAGAGGGAGAGGAGAGGAGGCCATGCCAAGAAACAGGTAGAGTGAGAGGAGAGGAGGAAGGAGAGAAGGGGGCAGAGGAGGAGAGGAAGAAGGACAGGGCGAGAGAAGGTATATGATACCAGAGAGGAGAGGAGGAGAGGAGTTACACTATAGGATACAAGGATGGTGTGGAACAGAAGTAGCAATAACTTCACAATCATTTTAACCACTTTATCCATTTATACCATTGGCTATTCAAAAATTGTAGACCTCCGAGCTTGCATGCTATATCTGCTAATGTGTAAAACCTTTGTTATTCTTTTTTCTTCTTCTGGGGGTCCCTGGACAAGACATTAGCAGATGGGGGTCCACGGCCAAATAAATCAATTTGGGGGTCCTTGGCACGAAAAAGTTTGAGAACCACTGGTATAGAGGAATTAAGGAGATGATCAAGCGATAAGCACCAGTAGCCGACTAACCTCGCGTCACCAGGCTTTCCACCTCGGAGGCCTGGTCTGTAGTACAAAATTGTCACACGGTTGGGAGCGGATGATATCGCTACGTCATGTTGTAGTATTGTTTTGTAGTCATCAGGCAGGAAGAGTCATCCGGAACTTCCTTTTCCCTCAAACCGGAAGAATGACAATAAAAGCTCTCGTAGCCTGCGGCTTTTATTGAGAAAAAAACGGTTTGAGGGAAAAGGAAGTTCCGGATGACTGATGACTACAAAACAGTACTACAACATGACGTAGAGATATCATCCGCTCCCGACCGGATCATAAACCCGAACAGGAATGCTGCCCAGGCTAGTAGCCGGCTGGTGTCCACAGAGGTGTCCGACCCGTGGCGTTGGTCACGTTGTCCGACTATTACTAACCCATCTAACGCTAACCGTAAGCTCAGTCTTAACCGGCCCGTAAGTCCCCTAACCTCATATCGGTATTAACCGGCCCGTAAGTCCCCTAACCTCATATCGGTCTTAACCGGCCTGTAAGTCCCCTAACCTCATATCAGTCTTAACCAGCCCGTAAGTCCCCTAACCTCATATCGGTCTTAACCGGCCCGTAAGTCCCCTAACCTCATATCAGTCTTAACCGGCCCGTAAGTCCCCTAACCTCATATCGGTCTTAACCGGCCATGTATAAGTCACTACCGTGTTTCCTAATCGCAGCGGAGAATACATGCAGTCTGCTCCATGCAGGCGAGCCTGCTGGCTCCATTGTATTGGAGTGATAAGTAACCTGCAGGTGATTATCATTTGAAGTGGCTGGGATAGAGAAATAGGATGAGAGACGACAAGACTCAGAGGAAAGGATAGAAGGAAGGGGAGGAGGGGAGGGGAGATAGAAGGGAGGAAGAAGAGGAGCAGAGGAAAGGAATAATGAATGAATAAGATTAATATTCTTAACCATGGAGAGAGCTGATATATTCACGTTAATATATGTAATGTTTTGATGAATTCATTTTAGATCCAGGGCAGTAATCAGGTACAGAGAGCTCCCAGAGCGTTGTACTGTCTTAAACTCAACAATCCCATCAGAAGAGCTGCTCTGTCCATCGTTGAATGGAAGTATCCTTCACTCTGTGTGTGTGTGTGTGTGTGTGTGTGTGTGTGTGTGTGTGTGTGTGTGTGTGTGTGTGTGTATCATAGACTGTAAAAAATATGGACAAAGCGTTCCCCGGGTCTAACATGGACGTAAAATGAAGCCTCTTATTCCTGCACTGTAAGTCGCCATCTTTCTAGATCCGTTTGGGCCCAGCTGGCCATTGGCTGGCTCCGTTTGGGCCCAGCTGGCCATTGGCTGCCCAGACAACGAGGCGGGACTTCCCCCCTTCTTCTCCGTTGGTTTTTATTTTGACTCGAGTGGGTGGGGACTCCCGATCATAGACTGTAACGGTAGCCACGCCCCTCAGAACATACGCGACTTTATGGTCATTTATTTTATAAATGGGACCATAATTTTCCAAAAATAATATTTTGACATTAGAAATGAGACATTAAACTAGTGACTGGAAGCAGAAAGTATTCCTGACCATGTTTATTAAGGTAATACAGTCTAGGTGAAGTTGGGCCCAAATACATGGACTTCTATGGGGCTATGGGTTTTTTTGGGTCCAGTGACAGCGCCACAACAGGCCATTATATGAACTTTCAGGAGTTTCAGGCTTCACAAAATATCTGTCTGACTGCCCCCCTGGTGTGTGTTTATTTATTTATTATCTGCATATGCACATTTGTGTATTATGTGTGCATGTGTTTACTGTGCATTCATAATAATAATAATAATGATGATGGATTTTATTTATAATGCTCTTTCAACGTCCTACAGTAGACAAAAGCTTAAAATAACGTCACACGATTAAAAACACACAATTAAGCATCAAGGAAAACAAAACCGTTTTGAACATGGGGGCATGGGTCAGGGAATAAAACCAGTGCAGGATGTAGAAGAAAGCCTTGTTAAAAAGGTATAGGTCTTTAGTCCTCTCTTGAAGGAGTCAAGTGACTGTGGCGCTCTCAAGTGTGCGGGGAGGGCATTCCACAGTTCAGGGGCAACTGCGCCTGCATGTCACCCATGGTGCGCAGGTTGGCCGTGACGGGGTTGAGGCAGTATGTGTTTGAGGAGCGGAGGGTGCGGGTCGAGGGTTTCAGGGAGACTAATTCCTTGAGATAGGGGGGGGCATTTCCGTGGATGCATTGATGGGCGAGCAGTAGGGCATTCATCAAAAAATCGATTTATCGATTTATCGATAAACGAGTCACGAGTCGACTCGCAGCAGCGCGAGTCGAAAGTTGAGCTTTTTTTTTTTTTTTTTCCTCCCCTTTTTTCATTGCGTTCAGAACGCGCCCTTAATTAAAAACCAAATGCAGCTGTGTAGGCTATGTGGCTCTCAGCGCGCGGTGTCCCACTATTGAGACTGGCTGAAGTCTGTTTGAACTGCGCTGTGTCAGAGAAGTAACAGATAGAAGCACGCAAACGTTACCCCCAAACGATATCCCCCTCACCTCCGTGCTGGAAATATAACGTCTGGGTTCCCGAGGCTACATGCATGCTGACGCAATGACTGTCTGTTTCTGGCTAAGCTTTACGCGCAGCGCACATGAACCTCTCCGTCTCCGGTCAGTGCGGGTTGTTGTTTATTTGCATGGCTCAGAAAATGAGTAACAAATGAGAACGTTATCGAGTTGTGGAGGAGGAGGAGGAGGAGGAGGAGGAGAATAATAATGTCATATCTCTCATTGTGTTCTCGGTGCTGCTGCTGCGCTGTGTGCCAATACCACTACTTTACCTGGATAACATCATCTTTTCATTTTGACATGATTCACATGAAATAATAATCCTGTACCGGAACCGCGTGTAGCGTTTGGTTTCATTAATGCGATCGTCACAAAATAGCCTACAGCTGCTGCTGCTAAAGATACAAAGATTGGACATTTTTAAACGACGCAAAACTTAGAATTCCCCTCTTGCGTACCAGTGCCACGTGTCCCGCGGACCGGCACCGGTGTTTGGGAACCTCTGATATAGATGATACATGCACTGTGTGACTGTGTCATATTGGAGAGGCCACTGAATGCGCAGTGCTATGTTTGACATGCTCCGTATTTGAGCGCGCGGCAGCTCCACCCGCCCCTGTTAAATCCCCCCCCCCTCCGCGCGTCCGCGTCCGCGTCCCCCCCCCGCCGACAGAAACGATAAATCGACTTATCGATAAATTACTGTCCGACAAGTCGACTGGGAAAAATCTCAAGTCGTTAATGCCCTAGCGAGCAGGGATATCTTGTATTGTGTCCGGAATGCGACGGGGAGCCAGTGGAGCGTGCCAGTGGAGGATGGGTGTGATGTGCTCTCGTTTGCGCATACTGTATAGATGTATTTGGTAATGAACTCCGAAGGTAGTCAACTCTTGTTGTTTGGAGTGTTTGTTGCGTTCTAGTTTGTGAATTCGAAGCACATTAGCATTACCCAATTAAGCGTATTATTTCCCTGGCCTGTTCGTTCATATGCCTGAATGTCTGGGGGGAGAGGGGGGGGGGGGAGCTATTTAGCAATCATAGTATCATACTGCCATGGCTCTGAGGCTACGAAGCCACTATAGACAGAGGTCGAGGACGTGGCTAGAATCTCTTTCTCTATATAAACCTACAAGCTTTGCTGACCCAAGGTCAGTCGTATTTGTCCTGGACGGAGGAAAGTTCACATCCACTGACGCACTTGGCTGTTTGTTGCACAACCCTGTAGTCTGCATGGCTTTGCGATTGAGGACAGTACAGTTCCCATACACGGCATTGATGAAGAGTAAGGCAGTGATGTAGCTATAGTGAGGATGCTCATGAGACATGTTTAGATTGTTTGTTCATTAAAATTTTGATAAATAGGCCTATTATATAATACGTTATGTTAGATTCCATTTATTACTAAATTAAATAATTTGTAATGCATGGTTAAGATGATCGAAGTTCGTGCATGGCATTATTTTATTAGAAACAAATATCCCAGAATGAATAGGTTAGTATACAGTAATTTACAGTAATAAAATAAATATTGACTTGAGGTCATGTCACCAAGGCCCTATACTGTCACGTTCTGATGGGGGAGTGAGGGTTTATGAATGTGCCCTACAGTATGTGTGTTATTATATGTCCTTAACCCCCTCTCGCTCTTAGGCCATTTGACGTTTTCATCTTGATAGCGATCTTTGCTAACTGTATAGCTCTGGGTGTGTCCAAACCTTTCCCAGAAGACGACTCAAATTCCACAAACCATGACCTGGTGAGTATAGAGTATACTGCATATAGTACACTTTATTATGGATTTGATGTTGTACACCAATTAATTACCATCGCAACATGAATAATATTTTGTCTTTGTGTTCTTAGGAACAAGTAGAATATGTGTTTCTGATCATCTTCACCATTGAGACCTTCCTGAAAATCTTGGCCTATGGTTTGGTGATGCACCCCAGTTCCTACATCAGGAACGGATGGAACCTTCTAGACTTTGTCATCGTTTTAGTGGGGTTAGAAAGAGCGCACACACACACACACACGCGCGCACGCGCAACCACGCGTCGTGTTTGGCCAAGATACGGTATATTGTGCACTGCCAATAACGGCAATATACCAACGGTCAATTTAAAAAAAGCCTCATCACTATAAATATCACTCCACCGTTGCTTACTGTTCAGCCTGGACATTCTTAGAAGCTGCTCCCATTCTGCTGTGCCAGTGAGTCAGTGACACAGTACACAGTATAGTGATTACATTTCTAGACATGTAAAATTCACAGCCGTAGTAGCCACTGCAAAGCTTTTCAGTGGATATACCACTGATGAAAAACACAGATTATTTTTGTGCTTGTGGTATTTATTCACTTTTAAATCACAACCTTGATTGGCTGCAGGTTGAATCAATGGGGACTACTTGTTGCCTCAGTCAGACTTTTTTCATTTCAAGAGCGAATTGCCCCTCAATATGAATTCTTCTCTATTCTCTGTTCTAATGTTGTATTGTTGTATTGGTAAAAGCAAGGAAATTAATTGAGGTTGTCTGTATGGTGGTTGTTGCTATACGACTGTACAAGGCGATGGCACGCCACTTTTCAGTCGTAGCCGCATAGCACGGCTGTGCCAATAACGATGATACAGTACTCCTCCTCTTTTCATGTGTTATATTGCATAAACATATTATGGCTGAATGACTGTAGCATTGTCATATTACATTATTCTAGGTTATTCAGTGTTCTCCTGGAGACAATGACTCATAAATCAGGAGAGGTAGCGACCTCAGCACACCACACGCCTGGAAAACCTGGAGGTCTGGATGTTAAAGCTCTCCGAGCCTTCAGAGTCCTCAGGCCTCTCAGACTGGTCTCTGGAGTTCCCAGTAAGTATGTGTGTGCACGTGTGCATGTGTGTGCGCGTGCGTGTGTGTGTGTGTGTGTGTGTGTGTGTGTGTGTGTGTGTGTGTCAGAGTGTGCGTGTGCGTGTGTGTGTGTGTGTGTGCATACATGCGTGCGTGCGTGTGTGTGTGTGTAGAATGTCCTCCTCACTCCTCATTATTATTCATAATACATTGCCTGTCTACAGAACTGTTTCCCAAACAGTGGGTCGGGACAAAGGAGTCAGGACCCATGTGTGGGTCGTGGACACATTGTTATCGGTCCCTTTTTTTTGTTTCCTACATTTGGCTTTTAATTATAATTATTTCAAAACATTTTCGAAAAACATTCCCAAAAAAAAGCTACATTTTTCATGAACTCAAAACAAATTCAATGATTCTTTTTTTCAGTAATTTCACGAAGAAATAAAAGAAAAATCAAAGAAATTCCATGAATTTGAAAACAAATGTTTAAGAACTAATGAAAATAGCCAATCTACAAGCTCACAACGCGACGCAAAGCAGCACGCTGTGAGCTTGTAGTTCTGTTGTTTTCACTAGTTTGGGTCACGGGCAAACAACTAATTTCTTTTTTGAGCTCCAAAAGCCCTGGTCTACAGCATGTCTGTGTGTGTCTGTCTATCAGGTCTACAGATCGTGTTAAACTCCATAATGAAAGCAATGGTTCCACTGCTCCACATTGCTCTACTGGTTCTGTTTGTCATAATCATCTACGCCATCATTGGACTGGAACTGTTCATTGGACGCATGCACAAAACCTGCTATTATTTAGGAACAGGTATGTGCACGCACGCACACAGGCACACACACACACACACACACACACACACACACACACACACACACACACACACACACACACACACACAGTCTTGCTTTCTAAGAACTGAGCTGGTCCCTCAACTTCATAGGAGAGCATACAATTATTGATACATTTTCAGGTGGTTATCAATAATGAATGGCAACTTAAATATGAAAATATGGTGTTCATTTATTCAGCTGAATAAAAATTCATTGATAATATAATTCCCGTAATTTTGTGATATTACCATAAGTCTAAATGAAAAAATATATAGTATTAGTAAAATAAAACAGTATAGCAAAGACGACGATTTATATTCTGTGAAAATAGAAGATCTATTTGTGGTGTGCAACAACATTGCAATGTGCAGTACAAATCAGGCATTACAGACTGTGTACATTTTCAAGGAACAAGTCTTTGATGCAGGCTTCTTCTGTGGAGTTTGAAGAGGTTAAAAACTATAATTATTTTTGTCCCAAATGTGATGTTCTTCTGTGTGTGTGTGTGTGTGTGTGTGTGTGTGTGTGTGTGTGTGTGTGTGTGTGTGTGTGTGTGCGTGCGTGCGTGCGTGCGTGCGTGCGTGCGTGCGTGCGTGCGTGCGTGCGTGCGTGCGTGTGTGTCCCCACAGATAACTACGTAGACGACGACCCACTCCCGTGTGCATTTGCGGGCCACGGCAGACAGTGTGTGGTTAACGGGACAGAGTGCAGGGGTCGGTGGGACGGGCCTAACGGAGGAATCACCAACTTTGACAACTTCTTCTTTGCCATGTTGACTGTTTTCCAATGTATCACTATGGAAGGATGGACAGACGTACTCTACTGGGTAATAGAACTGGTTTATTCGTTCTTTAGATGCAGTTAACCCATTTAGACCATGAGGACGATTCTATAAATGCCTTCTAAATCCTGACAATTTTCTGAAAAACCCATGTTTCGTTCTCAAACATTTTCATGTCAAGGACCCCACAAATTATGTAATTGCCTGCCGACTCCCATCTGAAAATATGTTGTTCCAGGGACAGCCCCAGAAGCAAAGATTTGGTTCCTGTCCTGAATGGGTTAATATAACTAGGTAGATAGTTACTTTGCTAGTTAGTGTATTCTAACTTACTGTTGGTATGCAAGTAGAGGGATAGACAAGACAGGCATACTCTACTACTGGGTAATAATGGGTTTTTTATTTATATAGCAAGTTAGTTTGCATGTTTTACTGTGTTAGTTGAACTGAACAACATAGCTAGCTAACTAGTACATAGCAAGTTAGTAAATTAATGTATTATTAACATTTTCTTTTATTCTATTATTGTGTGTGTGTGTGTGTGTGTGTGTGTGTGTGTGTGTGTGTGTGTGTGTGTGTGTGTGTGTGTGTGTGTGTGCGTGCGTGCGTGCGTGCGTGCGTGCGTATGCAGATGAATGATGCTATAGGCTTTGAGTTGCCATGGGTTTACTTTGTCAGTCTGGTCGTCTTTGGATCCTTCTTTGTTCTTAACCTGGTGTTGGGAGTCCTCAGTGGGTAAGTGCAGTATTCTTTCTTTCTCAACTTGTGGTTAGGTCAGGTGTGTGATTTAAAAAATCACACCCGTGAAGTGAGGGGCGCTAATATATTAAAGTCTAACTCATGTTGATTAGGTGATGTAAACAAACGATGACAAAACGTTTTTGTTAATGGGATTTAATGTTTGTGTTAGGGACAAGATGAGGAAAGTTTTCCCTTCATTGTCAATGGTGTTTTTTGAACTAAAAACAAACATTAAACCTGTATATATAGAGTGGCTAGCGCCCCTCAAATATAAATCACAATATTACAGTTCAAAACAGTTTCAAATTGAAAATGTTTTGACAGGTTATTATCAGCTTGCAGAGCTGATCAATGATTGAACTTTCTAGTCTAGTCACGTGGTCTAGTAGCCATGTAGTGGCGAGATTTTCATGATTGGCTGGCTTCTAAGCCAATGGGAGACTAGACCTATACGGGCAATGGGGTATTTCTGGCAGAAGCCCTTAGTTGGCGGCTGATTTCACCCTTCTGCTGGGACACTATAATAGGGCTCCATTTTCGTCACCGCTAAACCCCTTATCCCTAAACTTCTTTGCCTTTTTTTACTATTTTGAAAAACATTTTTGAATAGTTCAACTAGCCAATCTACATCGACATGTTGTGAGCTTGTAGACTGGCCATTTTAACTATTAATTTTCTTTTGTGCAAAATAGTAAAAAAAAAAGGCAAAGAAGTTTAGGGATAAGGGGTTTAGCGGTGACGAAAATGGATTGGGATTTAGGGCTGTATTTTGCGTGTCTTAAGTACCAGGTCTTATTACTTAACTTAAGACCTGGAGGCGTGATCAATGCCATTTGGCTATTCTGAGTGGCCAAAGAGCATTGACCACGCCTCCAGGTCTTAAGTTAAGTAATAAGACCTGGTACTTAAGACACGCAAAATACAGCCCTAGCCTCCATATACATATTTTATTCCTTGCAGAGAGTTCTCTAAGGAGAGAGAGAAAGCGAAGGCTCGCGGAGACTTCCAGAAGCTGAGAGAGAAGCAACAGCTGGAGGAGGATCTGTGTGGTTACATGGACTGGATCACACAGGCAGAGGACATGGATGAGTATGATGAGGACGGAGGATCACACTCACACTCACGTATGTACTGTTGGGTCTGTGTGTGTGTGTGAGTGGTATAATAGCTGAGAGGCTGGACACTTTTGTCAGCAACTTTGTAATTAACCAATCTCTCTCCCTCTCTCTCTCTCTCTCTCTCTCTCTATCGTTCAGGAAGACCCTCGCTGGCTGAACTCTCAGGGAAGAAAGGGAAGTTCAGTTGGTTCAGCCACTCTACCGAATCACATAGTATACATGGTACACGCACGCACGCACGCACGCACGCACGCATGCACGCACACACACACACACACACGCGCGCGCGGCGCGCGCACGCACGCACACAGTGTATGAATAAACGCTATCTTTGAATTCTTGCTTCTATTAATTCAAATTATATATGAATTCTTATTTAATATTTGGTTCTGTAAAGTAAAAAGACATACTGTAGTATTCTTCTGGTGACTTGTTTTTTTTAACACACCATATCTCATATCACACACCATATCTCTCTCTCTATTCCTCCCTCCTTTCACTCTCCATTTGTCTGTCTGTCTGTTTCTCAGCGAGTCTTCCAGCGAGTGAGACAGTCTCAGAAAACACAGTAAACATTGATGAAGAACATTACAACTGTTGTCAGATTTGCTGGTACACACACACACACACACACACACACACACACACACACACACACACACACACACACACACTTTGGTTACAGGTGCAAATAATTGGGGTGTGCTGCAAGCTCCATCTTTTTTGTTAGAACACGCATAAACCTAGCAGCATTAGACATTAAGGTGCAAAAAGATTATCAGCACATTTTACATGGGATTAAGGTGCGGAAAGGTTCAACCACATTCACGTCCTCAAGAACACTGTTTGTGTTCAATGTGTTTAATCACTTTTGTAAATATAATTGTAATATTAGAAACGTTTCACAGTTCGAGTCAAGGCAAAGTAAAAGTCCAGGTACAGGCAAAAGTCAAACACTGGTAAGCAGTCAGAACACGAGGAAAACAAGGAGAGCACAGGAAAACTATAATGGGAAAACTAGGGGATCTACAAATTAAACAGTAACATGAACTCACAGTGAACTAATGCAACAACATAGAACTGAAAACACAAGGGCATATAAATAGACAAGGTCTATTAGACAAGGTCTAATAGACCTTGTCAGTTAGACCTGGTCTAACTGGACACAGGTGAATACAACTGATAATCAACACTGGAATAGTAGAGGACACAGGTGGAAACACCGGCTAATCACAGGACTGGTTAGACAAGACAGGTAACAATCAGAGGAAACCAAGAGACACTAGATTACCGGTACTTCAAAATAAAAGTGCTGGTACACAAAATAAAAGTAAAACCCATAAGAAGGTACATATGAAAACACAGCAGGGTGACACTCTGCTCCGATATCACAGAGTAGATTACTGTTGCTATTTTCTTTTTATTGCATTCAAATTAACGTTAATTCATGCCATGTATAAACATTATAACCTGTTCTATAACAATACTATAATATATTTCCAAAGAACCCACAGCCATGATATTTTGACAATCACTTGCTGACACGCTTGACTGAGCTTTTCACTCAGAATGTTTTGAATTAGTGAATGACCAGAGAGCGGTCCTGGTGTGCTCAGCCAGCGCTCTCTGAGTGTATGGTACAATATTACCATAATTACCTAATATTGCAGAATAATACATTGTAAATCAATATAAATAATAAAGGATGCTGCTCTAGTGCATTTAACACGTTGACAAGAGAGAGTGGTGGTGTGTGTGTGTGTGCGTGCATACGTGCGAGCGAGTGTGCATGCATGCGTGCGTGATCATATTATATTTCAATTCTACGAATATTTCTCTCTCTCTCTCTCTCTCTCTCTCTCTCTCTCAGTGCAAAGATGATGAGGATCAGCTGCTGGTGAGTGTCCAGGTGTTAAGTGTTACCGTGTCTTCTAGTGTCATTAAATGTTTTGAGGTGTTCATGTTAATCTGAACAGTGATAAGGCGTTCAGCTGTTAATGTGTTGAAGTGTCAAGTTAGTGTGTAACCGTTGGCCTTAATGTGTCCGTGTCATGTTTCTTCTTGCACATCATGCATATCCACTTAACTAACTTTAGATATACTAACCTTTTAAGACTAAAGGCCTATACATAGTTGAGTTTTTTTTTAGACCGTGACAGAATATGTGTTGCCTTGTATTAGATATGTAGGGCGTCTGGATGACGTAACGTTTGTCTTTAAGGTTCCACAAAATCTTATTTAATTTCTTTATAAAATCCTACAAGAAAAGATGACATTTAAATGCCTTAATAAGTAGCCGGCATCCATCATGTCAGAAGTAAAACGTCTGTGGTACTCTACACCAGTGGTTCCCATATAGTGGGTCGGGAGTCTCGGGACCCATTTTTATGGGTAGGTTGTAAGCTAGCTGGCTGTTTTCAATAGTTTGGGTCCCAGAACCACTGCTCTAATCTGCAGTACTCTGTGATACTCCAAGATACACTGCAGTACCCTACAAGAGTCAAATACTTCTTTCTTCTTTCTTCTCAATTTCCTTCTGCAATAAATCTATTTATTCTCTCTCACGTTCTCTCTCCCTTCCCCCGCGTCTCGTTGTCTCTCTCCAGTCGCGTGCTGCGTCGATGGAACAGGGTCTGCAGGAGGAACTGTCGCACAGCTGTTAAATCTGTGACATTTTATTGGCTGGTCCTCCTGCTCGTCTTCTTAAACACGTCGATCTCTGCCTCCGAACACTACAACCAACCTGACTGGCTTACGGAACTCCAGGGTACACGCCCGCACGCACGCCCGCACGCACGCACGCACGCCCGCACGCATGCCCGCACGCACGTCCGCACGCCCGCACGCCCGCACACATGCACACACGTTAGGGCATTCACTTCTAGTCATTTTTACTAGTTGACTAGTTGCCTAGTTTACTAGTCGACTAGTTGTTTAACCACCTATTATGTAAAAAAGAAAAATAAATTAAAACATTCTTTTTGGAAATAAATATTTGTACATTTAAAAACTGTGTTCATTGGTGACTATAACTATAATCTACCTGATCCTGAGGCCTACAAAATCGGGGGGGGGGGGGGGGAAATAAAAAGAAGCTTTTTTTTTTCTTTTTTATTATCAACTCAATTAGTACCAACACGGTCGACTAGTGGATTTACTAGTCGACTAGTAAACTAGTCGACTAGTAAACTAGTCGACTAGTTGCTTAATGCCCTAATGCACGCACACTAGAGATTAACAATTTGATCATGTTGACAACATGTAACGGTTTGATAATTAAATGTAACTGTTACTCTTTTTTATATTACGGGATATTGACTGATCTCCTTTAGACACAACTGATTTAAGTAGAATGACAGGATTAGCTTACTAGACAATAGACAAACAGCAAACAAACTCATGAGAACACAGCGAAGTGGTGATGAAGTAATGTGGCTCTTTATCCAACCAAATGAAATAATAATAATAATACAGACAGGTATAAACACCCACAAAATCAAATGAATGATCTGAAAGTTATGAATCCGTTTGAACCGAATGTCCGCGATTCGCGCACGCACGCACGCACGCACGTACGCCCGCTAAATAGTTTATTAGATAGGTCTGTAAGAAAAGAGTAATTAAAGTCCGCGTCTCGTGCACGCCCGCACGCTCCTATATTGTTCCTTATCGCTCCGTAAATCCAAACGGCTCCAAAACGTCCCAGAAAGAGGGAAAACCGAAATGTCACTCCAAAAAGTTATCCAAAAGGAAAAGGGATCCCCAGAAGCGATATAATCCAAACGTAATTATTCCAAATGAAAACAACAACAGTGGATCCTCGCGGGGTGTAAAAGAAATATAAACGGTCTCACCCAGTCTTTTCTGTGTTGCAGTATAGGGTGCTGCAATGTGGCCTTAGCTATTTTCCACCTATAGCGTTCGAGCAGAGTCTATTATTTAATAAATAATTAATCAAACTGATCCAGGTCTCTCGTGGACTTCCTGAACGGTTTGTCTCTCTCGTTTTGGTTCCTCCCGCGGGCCGGCGACCAACGCCTCTTTTGTCGTGCGTCAGACAGCCTCGGACCCGTCAATCAAAACAATCCCCTCAAATCATAACATAGGCTTTCAAAACACCCCTTAAACAATAACAAAATAAAACATCTTAGGGCCTTACCCTTAAAGGATGGCGTTAATTAAGGACCATTATATATATATATGACATACACTTTTAAATGCCATAAATAAAATAAATCCTTTTCATAACATGTGTGGCAGCGCTACATAGACCCCCCCTCCAGCCATCGGCTACTAGGGTGAGGTACCATAGAACCTTTTTATATTGACCACATTTACAGTGTCCTGTTTATCAGGTGGGTTATTCCATCCAATTCGGTAATTCACCAGCCCTAATCTTCTCAGTACTTTAGCTGGCCCCTCCCACTTGGGCGCTAGCTTGGCGGAGAACTTGTCGCTGGCCTTCGAGAGAGGATGAGTCCTGACCCAGACTAGGTCACCCGTTTGAAAGTGCGCTTCTTTCCTGCGGGCATTATAATACCTAGCTTGTCTAGCCTGGTGCACACCCACTCTCCTCTTGACCTCCTCCGCCATCTTCTGTAGTCTCTCCACCAGGTTATATGCGGCTTGGTCTGCAGGAGACGGTGGTTTATTGATCAGCCTCTCCAGTGGGCCTTGGAGCTTCCGACCCAAAGCCAACTCAGCAGGGACTTTCCCAGTGGTTTCCTGGTGAGCTGTGTTGAGGGCGAAGCGAAACTCTGGTAGCCACTGGTCCCAGGTGTTATGGTGCTGGCCGACGAATGATGCAATCATGGTTTTCAATGTCCGGTTGATGCGTTCTGTAAGGTTGGTTTGTGGGTGGTAACTGGTGGTGAGTTTCTGGACAACACCCCAAGCCTTGCAGAGGTCCATCAACAAGTTGGCAGTGAATTGAGGTCCTCTGTCCGAAACGAGGTACGAGGGCACCCCCCAGCGGGTGAAGATTTCCTCCCTGAGGATTTTGATGAGACGAGGTGTTTTGCTGTCTCTCAAGGGGAACATCTCCACCCATTTGGAATAATAGTCCACCACCACCAAGAGGTAAACGTTTCCGGCTTTGCTCCTGGGGAATGGACCCATCAGGTCGATGCCTAACATTACTCCGGGAGCGGTGACTTGAGTGCTCTGTAGTAGCCCTGCCGGCTTGGTGTTGCTTGCCTTGTATTGCTGGCAGGTCACACAAGTCTTTGTGTGATCCCATACGTCCTTCCGGACCGTTGGCCACCAGGCTACCTCCAGCACTCGTAAGAGGGTCTTCAGGCGACCCAGATGACCAACCAACGGATTGTCGTGGAAGTACCGCAGGAATTCTGCCACCAGAGTCTGCGGGACGACCAACTGCCACTTTTCTCCCTGGTTCTTCACCGGTACTCTTCGGTACAATACCCCTTGGTGGTCACAGAAGCCGATGCGATCGGGTGGAGATGTTGTCCGACCGCTGTCTCTCCTCAGGTCCATCACACCCTGGTCTGTTCCTTGGGCCGCCGCCAATTCTGCCAATGTGGTCGGCAAATCCGAGGGGCTTTTCGAGGACATGACAAGACAGGGTGAGGAGTGAATGGAGAGTGGTTCGTAAGCACGGGACAGTGCATCCAGGGCGACGTTAAGACAACCCTTCCGATAATGAACCTTGAAGCTGAACTGTTGCAGTCGGAGTATCCAACGCGTCAGTCGAGAGGTGGTCTTCGGGCAGTTGAAAGCCCAGGACAGTGCGGCGTGGTCCGTGAAGACTGTGAACTCTGGTCCCTCCAGATAGTGCCTCCACTTTTCCACAGCCCAGACCACGGCCAGGCACTCCTTCTCCGAAGTGGAATAATTCCGCTCAGGGCCTCGGAGTCCCCTCGACGCGTAAGCAATTACATGCTCACCATCATCGGTGGTCTGGGAGAGGATGGCTCCGAGACCCACTTCACTGGCGTCCGTGTGTACCTGAAAAGGTAGTGAGGTATTGGGTTGCGCCAACACTGGCGAGCTCTGCAACGCCTGCTTCAGAGCTTCCATGCTGTCTTGACACTCGCTGGTCCAGTTCCATTCCACTCCCTTCCTCTTCAGATTGTTGAGAGGGGCTGCCATGTCCGCAAAACGGGGAATGAACTTGTGATACCATCCCGCAAGCCCCAGGAAACGCTGCACAGCCTTTAGATCCTGAGGGACAGGATAGTCAGACACAGCTTGGGTCTTGGATGGATCAACCTCCACGCCTCTGTTGGAGACGATGTGTCCCAAAAACTTCAGCTCTCGCTTGAAAAAGTGGCACTTCTTCATGTTGAGGCTGAGATTGGCGGCATGTAACTTCTGGAAGACGGATTCCAAGTCTCGAAGATGTTGTTCTTTGGAGTGAGAGTAGACTATGATGTCATCGATATACACAAAACATAGCTTTCCCCTCAATTCCGCCAAGACCGTCTCCATCAGTCTCTGAAAGGAGGCTGCAGCATTCCGCAGACCGAATGGCATAGCCTTAAACTGGAAAAGTCCAAGAGAGGTTATGAAAGCAGTCTTCGCCTTGCTCTCATCTGCCATCGCCACCTGCCAGTAACCAGACTGCAAGTCCAAGGAACTGAACCATGAGGCCCCTTCCAAAGACTCAAGGATATCATGTATGATGGGCATCGGATAAGCGTCTGGCAGTGTCTTGGCATTCACCCTTCGGTAGTCCACACAGAATCTGTAGGACCCGTCTGGTTTGTTCACCAGAACTACAGGTGATGACCAAGCTGACTGTGACGGCTCAATGATCCCATCTACCAGCATCTTCTCCACATGTTCCTCAATGACCTTCTTCTTCTGAGGAGACACACGATACGCCTTGGATCGTACAGGCACTTCATCCTGCACGAAGATGGTGTGTTTCACCACCGATGTCTTCCCCAGTTTACTGGAGGTGACAGCAGGCCAGTCACCCATGAGCCATTGTAGCTCCTCCGGACAGTCTGTGTCATAAGGAACCTGTAACTCTGGGTTGACCGTAGATGCCCAGCAATCTCTCATCTCCCCTGGAGGCAAGGCGTAGTAGAGAAGGATGCCTGGTTGGTAGACGATGGTGGGAGACTTGTCCCACAAGCTGGAATTGGCCTTCTGGCTTAAGAAAGGATAATAGGTGTAACCTTTTCCAGTCTTCAACCCATAACTATTCTTAGCCAGATCAAGAATGGCACCGGTCTCGGCAAGGAAGTCTAGCCCAAGGATCAGGGGGAACACAAGATGGCGATCTTGCATCACATGGGTGTCGATGGTTCTTTTCACACCATGCCAGTCGAATCCGAGATCTTTCTTGCCCAGGGCTCGATGAGCTGAGCCATCAGCTAGGACAAAACCCTGCCTGGTAAACGGTAAGGTTTCGTCTGGTAGCATGACTTGCTTCCACAGACTTTCCCTAATCAGGGTGAAAGAACTCCCAGTGTCCACCACTGCCTCAACTGGGATTCCCTTGATGGTAACCGGGACCAACAGGAGCTTGTTTTCGTTGTTTTTGTAGCTCTTGTTTTGCACTAGAGAAAGCTCTGCAATGGTCTTCGCCGACTGTTTCTTCTCCTTCTTGCCCTGTTTGTCAGTACTCGCCTTCACCCTCTGCCAGTAGTCCTGGGTTCCTGAGAAGTCCTTCTCCACCATGGACCCCACCTTTACTAGCTCGGTCACTGTCGTCACAGTGCCCCGCAGGCAGCCAGCCACTTTAGGGTTGATGTTACTCAAGATGCGTCTCACTATATCTTCCTCTGGCATGTCTCGCTTCCACTTGAGGCACAGTGCACGATAATCGTATGCGAAATCCCTGAGACATTGCTCTGGTTTCTGCACCATGGACCTCAGTCTCTCCTCCACTTCTGTCATGTAGTCAGAGGAGAGGAAAGCGGACATGAAGGCACTTCTAAATGAGACCCAATCGTGGACATGGCTTTTTGCAGCCTGCCACCAGCTGAGTGCCGGCCCCTTGAAGACGGAAGACAGGGCTCCCAAAAGTTCACGGTTGGAGAGGGGTCTTAAGGCAAGGAAGGTCTCACACTGATCAATGAAGGCAAGGACATCGGAAGTTTCAGTCGTGGCACCAAACGTAGGAAATTCCAGCCGCACAGGAGGTTTGGAATAAGACGGAGAGGAGAGTGAATGCACACCAGACTGACTATATGACATAGGGGGCGCTATGGAGCTGACATCGGTGGAAACTGCTGGAGGTCTACTTGCCACAGGCGTACTAGTAGGTCTTGCCCTAGCAAGCTCTTTCTTCCACTCGTCGTCCCTGCGTAACAAACAGTTTATAGTATCCATTTCCAGTTTCTGCATGTCTGCCCTGATATCTTCTCCTAGTTTGTTGAGTGTAGATTCAAAGGACTGCCTTAGGTGGGCCTCCCTGTTCACTGAACTGGCTATAGAAGCTCTAAAATCATTTTCGAGCTTAACCAATTTTTTTTTTAGAGACTTCACCTCACCTTTAAGTTCCCCATTAACACTCTTTAGAGAAGTCACCTCACCTTTAAATTCATCATGATCAGCCTTTAGAGAATTCACCTCCCCTTTAAGCTCATTGTAATGAGTCACATCTTTCTCATCCCTCCCCTCATCATCATCATCATCATCATCATCATCATCGTCGTCGTCATCATCATTTTCATTATCATTATTTTCATTATCAGGTTCAACCTGGGCCTCATCCTGCTCTCTTTGACTCTCATCCCCCCCATACAAATCACTTAATGAGGTTTCAAGAGGGGGACTTCTCCTTGTGGTGAAAGATCCCGAGGTGAAATCTGGGTCACCATTAAATACAGGGAGATCAACCACTGGAGTAAAGGGAGAATCATGGACAGGAGTAAACACATTGCCACTATGTTCTCCTCCTCCTGGTGTTGCCATATTGTAAAGCTAAACCAAACAAGTTTATCAAAATCAATTTAAATCAGTCCCCGTATGGGCCACCATATGTAACGGTTTGATAATTAAATGTAACTGTTACTCTTTTTTATATTACGGGATATTGACTGATCTCCTTTAGACACAACTGATTTAAGTAGAATGACAGGATTAGCTTACTAGACAATAGACAAACAGCAAACAAACTCATGAGAACACAGCGAAGTGGTGATGAAGTAATGTGGCTCTTTATCCAACCAAATGAAATAATAATAATAATACAGACAGGTATAAACACCCACAAAATCAAATGAATGATCTGAAAGTTATGAATCCGTTTGAACCGAATGTCCGCGATTCGCGCACGCACGCACGCACGCACGTACGCCCGCTAAATAGTTTATTAGATAGGTCTGTAAGAAAAGAGTAATTAAAGTCCGCGTCTCGTGCACGCCCGCACGCTCCTATATTGTTCCTTATCGCTCCGTAAATCCAAACGGCTCCAAAACGTCCCAGAAAGAGGGAAAACCGAAATGTCACTCCAAAAAGTTATCCAAAAGGAAAAGGGATCCCCAGAAGCGATATAATCCAAACGTAATTATTCCAAATGAAAACAACAACAGTGGATCCTCGCGGGGTGTAAAAGAAATATAAACGGTCTCACCCAGTCTTTTCTGTGTTGCAGTATAGGGTGCTGCAATGTGGCCTTAGCTATTTTCCACCTATAGCGTTCGAGCAGAGTCTATTATTTAATAAATAATTAATCAAACTGATCCAGGTCTCTCGTGGACTTCCTGAACGGTTTGTCTCTCTCGTTTTGGTTCCTCCCGCGGGCCGGCGACCAACGCCTCTTTTGTCGTGCGTCAGACAGCCTCGGACCCGTCAATCAAAACAATCCCCTCAAATCATAACATAGGCTTTCAAAACACCCCTTAAACAATAACAAAATAAAACATCTTAGGGCCTTACCCTTAAAGGATGGCGTTAATTAAGGACCATTATATATATATATGACATACACTTTTAAATGCCATAAATAAAATAAATCCTTTTCATAACATGTGTGGCAGCGCTACAAACATATAGTACATCTCTCTCTCTCTCTCTCTCTCTCTCTTTAATTATCTTTGTCTCTCTCTGTGTCTCTCCATCCAGTCATCGCCAACAAGGTGCTGCTGTCTCTCTTCACAGTAGAGATGTTATTTAAGATGTACAGCGTGGGTATGAGTCACTACTTTGTGGCGTTCTTTAACCGCTTTGACTGCTTCGTGGTGTGTGGTGGAATCATGGAAACCATACTGGTGGAGATAGGCATCATGCCTCCACTGGGAATCTCTGTTCTGCGCTGCGTCAGACTGCTACGAATATTCAAAGTCACGCGGTGAGTTTACAAGATTACAAGTGTGTGTGTGTGTGTGTGTGTGTGTGTGTGTGTGTGTGTGTGTGTGTGTGTGTGTGTGTGTGTGTGTGCGTGTGCGTGTGCGTGTGCGTGTGTGTGTGTGTACTAGCAGTAGTAGTTCGAGAGGATAATATTATGGGTAATGCTGATAATGTTATTTACAGTTGTGGAAAAGTAATAATACCATAATATAAAAATATTCTGTAAAGTAAAAAAAAAAAGAGTCCTGCGTTAAAAAGTATTGTCATCAAAATATACAGTACCAAAGTAAAAGTGCTCAAATTATTTCGAAAATCAGATACAGTATATATTTTGCTGTGTGCTGATTACAATGAGTAATACACCATCTAGACGTCATCTGGAATGAGATTCAAAACGGAGTAGTCCAGCAGTGTTGGGATGAATGGGCAGCCATGGGAATCACACAGGTGAATGAAATCAAGCTAAATGTATATAATATGAAAGTGTATTTCACACAGCACGTTTTCGTTCACAGGAAGTAATTAAGATCAACTTTTTAAGGACTTTTGGTATAAAAATACACAAAAGACTTTCGTTTGGGTTTTTTTGCATCTATTGTTAGGTACTGTATGCCCATTATGATGACCAACACGGATATGCTTTAAAAGTGTGAAAAACGTAAACCTTTACATGCAGTACTTGAGTAAATGTACTTACACTCCAACGTCTGTCTGTCTGTCTGTCTGTCTGTCTGTCTGTCTGTCTGTCTGTCTGTCTGTCTGTCTGTCCGTCTGTCCAGTCATTGGACAGCCCTGTCCAACCTGGTGGCGTCTCTGCTCAACTCCATGAAGTCCATTGCCTCCCTGCTGCTGCTGCTCTTCCTCTTCCTCATCATCTTCGCTCTGCTGGGAATGCAGCTGTTTGGAGGGAAGTTCAACTTTGACGAGACTCAGACCAAGCGCAGCACGTTTGACGCATTCCCACAAGCACTGCTAACCTGCTTCCAGGTCTCTCTCTCACGCACGCACGCACACACACACACACACACACACACACCTGATACTGGCTAGTGCATGGGCACACGCTGATACTGTATTCCAGATATTGGTGATGGGACCAATATACTGAGTGTTTGTTCGGACTCGTTCCTGATATTGGTGATGTGCAATGGGATCAATAATACTCATTGGTGCTGCTCATAATATTAACCTTTTTTCGTCGATAAAAAAAAAGGCTTCAAAATCCTAATTATTTTCTGAAAAACCCATGTTTCTATGTCAGTGGTGCTCAACCTTTTTCATGTCAAGGACCCCCAGAATTATCTCTATTGGGCCACGGACCCCCATCTCAAAATATGTAGTTCCAGGGACCCCCCAGAAGCCAATATTTTAGTTAAAAATGTTCGCTCTGAAATATATATTCTAAGATTTGCGCCACATTTTCACGACTTTACAAAAATAGACCTACAAGCTCTAGCAAATCTACAAGCCGAGTTCCGCGCTATGAGCTTGTAGATCTGCTATTTTCTAATAGCTAAAGTATAACATAATGCTTAAAACACCAAAATGGGTTAACACGTCAAGATTGTAATGCGGCGATGCGACGTATAACCAGTAATATATTGATTGGTTGTTCCAGATATTAACAGGTGAAGATTGGAACATGGTGATGTATGATGGCATCCATGCGTATGGAGGTCCTGTGTTTCCAGGAATGATCGTCTGCGTTTACTTTGTCATCCTGTTCATCTGTGGTAACTGTATCCTTCAGTACACATCTATCTATCTACTACTTCACCAGACATGTGTCTGTTTGTCTTGTCGGTCATGGGCATAACTCATACTTATATATACAGTACAGTAAGTGACAGCATGTGCATTAGGGCGGACACGTACGAGAGGGCGACGTGATCATGGGTGAAGGAAGCCACAGCGAGGCAGAATGAGGCAGTCTTTCTGAAAATGTGAGATAAGCCTATAAGACTCCAACCAGCGGGTGGGCATTTATTCCCGACTTGCATCGTTCTGATATGTATATGGCCTGACGTACCAGTCTTGGACATTTAATGACTATATCTGCAATATTACACACATGTACTGTATCAATATACAGTATTTGTAATAATGCATACAAGTAATGAGCATTATATCTAATACAATCTAAACTTGTATGTATCAAAAAACAAGAAGTGTTTTATTTGTCACGTACAGCTCTGAGTGCATACTCCAAGTGCTTGGTGTAATTATCTGTAATAATGACTTACGGAAATGCCTAAAGGGGCTCGGAGAATCCAAAAGAGGACTAGATTAATTATATTATAAATATATTATTTTACTGTCCATTAATCCATCCATCCATCCATCTTCAACCGCTTATCCGTAGTCGGGTCGCGGGGGCAACAGCTCCACCAGAGTGCTCCAGACTTCCCTCTCCATGCAGAGCAACATTAGAGACTTCCTCCATTATGTGATGGCATACAGTACCACTGACTTCCCTAAAACCTCATTTAAATACAAACGAGTGTGACGAAGGCCTTATCAGAAGGATCTCCTCTCCTCTCCGTTTGACTCCTTATCTAATATGTCAGACATTCTGCTGAACGTCTTCTTGGCCATCGCCGTGGACAACCTGGCTGGAGGAGACGGAGGCGACAAGAAGACAGAGTGAGTGAGGCCGAGGGAAGGGAGAGAGAGAGGGTAGAGATATGGGAACATGGATGAGAGGAAGAATGTTGTAGAGGAAGACAAGGATGGAGTGAGTTAGTTAGTTAGTTAGTTAGTTAGTTTTATTTATTTATTGCCCAAGTGTGGTGATTTGTCTTCGGTCTCAACAACAGTAAATAACAAACAGTTACAACAACAGCAACAACACTTACACAATAATTTTCTCATGGCAAAAAAGTGCAGGACAACAGTGGCAAATACATTGGAAAAACAACAAATCTAGCGAGACATGGTATCATTTAGTGTCTTAATGGCATTTGGTATGAAGGAATTTAAAAAAATGTTACGGTTAGCTTTTGGTACTTTGTACCGTCTACCAGAGGGAAGTAGTTCGAAGGGAGTGAGGGAGGATTGGAGTAAGAAAAGAACAGCTATAGGTCTTCAAAGCATCATGGATGGGACAGAGATGGGGAAAGGACAGATGATGAAGTGGAATTATATAGAGATGGATGGGAACAGAAGACTGCAAGTAAGGACAGAGGAAGAGACAGGAGAATGAAAAGTGGATGACGGGTGAGGAAAGAAGATATGTTTTATTTTCTAAATGGCCTCTTCTGTTTCTGTCAGAGAGAAAAAAGGAGTGGAGCAAGAAGGTGTTGCAGCACAGGTAGCAGAAGAGGAAGAAAAGGTAAATATAAAAATGGCATTGTCTCCATACCAGCATTAGTTCAAAATAGTCCAAATCCCAATGTCGGACCAGTGCAACGCGTAGGGTTGATTTGTGGTACAGCAGGATACAATGTCACAGATGATGAAATTCACTGACCCTCAAGATATGGAGCATGAAGAGCACAGCTTATGCGCAGGCAGTACAACGCGTTGGAATATGTAATATGTATAAAAACATAAAAACACCATACCGGGATGTTTACGTGGTGTTTTGTTTTTGTAGTAGTAGTGCGTGTCTAGCGTCTATTCATTAAAATGTTGGCTTTGTGGTTTCTCATCAGAAACCCTTGGATGTCTGTTTTCAGTGCTTGTCCATACAAACCCTGTCTGGACACCCTCCAAATGTGTAACACAGGGTTCCCCAAATATCTTTCCCCCAAGGGCAAAATTATGTCTAGGGAGGTGAGGGCCGCAACACTCTGCAAGCATAATACACAGGAAGTAGAAGCTATTTGCAACTTTATGGCTCAGACATTTTGACTTCATGATGTTGCAAATGTGTGACTTTATGATCTTGCAGTCTTTCTACATTATACTCTGTTAAGAGTGAGTACGGATGAGGACCCAAATGCAGGCGACAGCAGGCAGAGCAATAAACTTAGGATTTATTAAATAACTGAGGTTCTTCCATAAACAGGGCAAAGAAGGCAGGAAACATCACAGAAATCTTACAGGAACTCACACAACAGGGAACTACGAACCAACAAGAACATAATGCAAACACAGGACTTAAATAGACACAGGATAACAGGGCACAGGTGGAACCAAAATACAATCAACACTAGGATAGGCTGGGGGACTGAAAGGACACAGGTGGAAACACTGACAAATACAAAGTAGTTTAGACAAGGTAACTAACAGTAACTAGGAAGACAGGAAACACTAGGAACAATACTACAAAATAAGATACACAAACCAGGGCAACAACAGAGTAAAAGAAAACAAAACCAAAGAGAAACAGTCAGGAACACATGTGCAAATACATACATACATGTGCAAATACATCCATCTGATTGGAATGACCTACCAAGTCCACTTAGATCAATCACTTCCCTCAACGTATTTAAGGAATCCATTTTCATACACCTTCTAACGCCGTGCTCATGCTTCTAAATTAACATACTCTTCTTGGCAGTTTTCCATAAACATAACATACTGACTGATCTGTATGTACCTTCATATGTGTTCCCTGCTGGCTCGATGCTGCTGTTCATTATTATCACATTATTAATGCTGGTATTGCTTGTTTGTTTGTTTTTTTTGCTTAGTAACATGGTCTTATTGTGCAATGGGTATATTTTTCCCCATATGAACTCTGCTATTTAGGGTTGAAACAGTGGGGTGGGAGCTATCTTTGAGAGAGCTTTTGTTCTGTTTTGTTTTGTCCTGTCTGTGTGTTGTATTGTTTTGTGAACTGTACAATGTATCTGCGTTGAGGACCCCCTCTAAAATGAGATGTGACATCTGAAGGGGCTTATCCTTTCAATAAAGGTATACAAAACGTACTGAAAACAGTGAAATGACAGAAATACATATTAAAGTCCAAAATCTAAATAAGGACAGTCAAAGTTCACGGTCCGAGGAGCGGACCGTGACATACTCAAAGAATTATTATTATTATATATTTTTATAATATACCCCCAACACCATCATAGATCACAGTGGCAAGGGTTGGCAGTATTGCAGTTCTCCAACAGAGCACTCTGACTCTGTGTTAACTGTATACTATTGATTGGCTTGAACTTGACCAACTTCAGGCAAACCCCATGTACCCAAAGAGAAGACTATTCCCAACACTCGGACTGCCCATTTGGTGTATTTTAAGCTTGAAGCATTAGCAGACTTCCAGTTGGATGACAATATGTATGGATTATGATTAGTCTTATCTGATTGATTACAGTAGGCTACAACACCATAGTTATATGATTATAATATAAGCCATGTCAGTCCTGTCTCCTCTCCTATTGCAGGTTGAGATTGATATCGATGGAGATACAGAGTATGAAGAAGAGGAGGTCCATGTGGATGAAGCAGGTGCATTTGAATTGTTTCACATAAGAGTAAAATGATTTTGAAAGCGCGAGGCTGTATCAAACAGGTAAGGGATGAGATAAGAGGTGTATTTATGCTGTTGGGAATGTTACGTGATTGGCTGTGAGACTGTAGGACGCAGGTGAAGTCGATAAGGAGATAGGGAAGCTGAGTGATCCCGATGATGTCCGATGATACCCAGCAAACAAGGCACTTAACTGGGTAAATGCATTTGCCGTAGAGGCTGGTAATGTCTGGTTTCACTCGATGTAAATGGCTGCTGCGCTGGAGGAGCGGGGGGGGGGGGGGGGGTCGGAAGCATGGCTTGAACTAGCAGAACCGGAGACACTCGTTTCTGAAACTACCGACGCTGACGGTGTCCTGGAGCCGGCAATGCTTGAACGAGGTCCCGGGAGTCAAACCATCCCTCGTCTCCCGACGCAAACACATCTAACTCGAGAAAACGAGCGGAATAAACTTTATAAACTACCCGTTATGAAACTCACTAGCACTGCTGGACTAGTTTTAACTTGAACTGTGTTTAGCAACAGTGCTGAGAATGTGACAAATGATGTGAATCGAAATGAACGAGAATGAGTGGAACATCAATGAGGAAATGCAATGAGGCTTTACCTGGCGGTTTGACAGCGCGAAGCCGTATCAAACGGTTTTGAGTTGACAGCGCGAGGCAGTATCAAACGAAATTTGAAAGCGCGAGGCAGTATCAAAAAGGTAAGGGATGAGATAAGAGGTGTATTTATGCTGTGGGGAATGTTACGTGATTGGCTGTGAGACTGTAGGACGCAGGTGAACTCGATAAGGAGATGGGGAAGCTGAGTGATCAGTAATGGAAATAAGCGAATTAGCACAACACCCCATTCAATTCAATTCAATGCAATTCAATTCAATTCATTGAGGGCTTATGGTAGGGGAAATTGCCAATAATGCGCTTTTGCACAAAATAACACCTGGACCTCTTTGGTAGGGACGTGACAACTACAAATAAAGGTAAGAAAGCCTTCTAGCATGGTATTCTCCTTTAAGTGAACATCTTGCAGTTCAGTAAAGTCATTATTTATGTGTATACACGTAGTGTGCGTGTGCATGTGTCTTTTTGTGCGTGCGTACATGCACGCAGTACTTGTGTGCATGCGTGTGTGACTGCGTGTTATGAGACAGAGATAGACAGCTAACAGTGATTTATGGTGACTCACCAAGAAACTAGCAATCACGCTGTCAATTCACACACCCACTCATTAACACTCATCACAGGCCCTTTCAAATATAGAGCTTTATACAGTTAATTGTCACACATGCTGTACATATAGTATGTGTGACATACTCTGTATGCCTCCCTGGCACTCTGTGTGTGACATACTCTTCTCTTCTCTTCTCTTCTCTTCTCTTCTCTTCTCTTCTCTTCTCTTCTCTTCTCTTCTCTTCTCTTCTCTTCTCTTCTCTTCTCTTCTCTTCTCTTCTCTTCTCTTCTCTTCTCTTCTCTTCTCTTCTCTTCTCTTCTCTTCTCTTCTCTTCTCTTCTCTTCAGGAGAAGTTGAGAAGTTGAACATAGCAGATCTTGCTCCTCCTAAAGAGAAGGTTCTTCCAATCCCAGAAGGCAGTGCTTTCTTCTGCCTTAGCAAGACCAACCCGTAAGTAACTATAAGTACAAGTAATTAACTATACTAAAAATACAGTAGCCTACATCTATAGAGCCGGTGCCATCTAACGAGACTCTACTTTTTTAACACTTGTATTGTACATTGCATTCTGTTCTGTGTCTTTATTTGAACAAACACTATCTCATATTCCTGGACTAAATTAACTAGCCTGGAAAAAGACCTATGGTGTTCTGGGCATAGAGGGGCGGACCATCCCGGCTGAGACAGCCGGGGACTTCCTATTGGTTTACCAGCCTAATGGCCCCGCAATTTGAAACAAAACGACTGTGGTCTCCCAGGTTAAAATGAACCTGAACTAAGTCTGAATCTCTATTTGTCTCTCTGTCCCTTTGTCTGTCTCTATACCTGTCTGTTTTTCCAGGATCCGCAGGGGATGTCATTTTCTGATCCACCATCACATCTTCACTAACCTCATCCTCGTCTTCATCATCCTCAGCAGCTGCTCATTGGCTGCAGAGGATCCAATCAGAGCACATTCCTTCCGCAACAATGTGAGTCAGATGCCATACAAGACAGCATAACAACGTAACATGTAACCTCTCCTCTCCTAGCATCGCACGCACGCACACAGGCAGCTGTCTTCGTGTGTCAATTAGCAACAGCTGACTAAGGACTTGTCTTCGAACATATCACAACATGTATAAGACTCGTGTCTTCCACTGCCAGCCTCATTTAGCTAGTGTTGACCTGTTTGCTTGAAATAAATGTGAAGGACAGGCATTTCCATTCATACTGTAGCAGAATCAGTTCGCCCAGCAAATGACCAGCTAACATAAACATAAACATCTTAACCCATTCTGACCGGGCACCCATTTTGGTGTTGGCATCATGTTATGCTTTACCTATTGAAAAATAGCAGATCTACAAGCTCATATCGCGCCACCGAGTGGCGCGATACGAGCTTGTAGGTCTGCTATTTTTTGAAAAATCGAAGAACGACTGACATTTTTAGAATCTGATCTCAGGTCAGAATGGGTTCATCAGACCCAGTGTTTGTCCGGCGGAAACCTCGTATGAATCTGATCTCAGGTCAGAATGGGTTAAGCAACATCTTAACCACTTAAACCCCATACTTGGTTGACCGCAGTCCCTCAAAGCCCTATACTAATACTACGTTCTGTTTTCACTCTACACTAAATATCTTTGTTGATCCGCAGGCTCACAATGTGTCGCTTTCACCAGAATAATACGGATGCTGGGGTTGAAGTGGTTAATTCAGTGTGCAATGACAGATGAGATGACACATATTGCAGAGGTGCATCATGTGGTATATTTCCAGATGAGTGTTCACTTCAGAAAGGTTTTAGGTCAGAGATTTCACCTCGGATGTACAGTATGTATACAGTAATGGTACCGTAAGGATCCTGGCTCTGCTGTCCTAAACATGTCTGACCTGATCGTGTCTGAAAACCTGGGGCTCTATTTTCGTTCGAGCTTTCTAAAGCCACTATTTGGGATTTAGCATTGGGGAAGGGGCGTTCCCGCACTAAAGTGGCTATTTTGGTCACCCTAAAACACCTCCACTACCCGTTACATTATGCAAAGGTGTGGTTTGGCGTTACAATAATGAAACCAATCACCATGCCATTGCCAATGCCATTGCCTTTAAGAGATCCCTTATCCGTTGCCCGTTATGCCCAGTGCTATATTGCTTCATAGCCTTACGGTCTAGGGTTGCCTTGAAGTCTCACTTGTGCTGCAATGTAATCTACGAAATTCAAGCTTTCATTTGGTATATATATTGTGTGTGTTGTAGGTCGTCTCTACGAAACGGTATGAAGCGAAAAGGAAAGTTCGGGAAATCATATTAAACCCTGTATTAAATTTGCTGCGTGCGCTATGAGTATGGGGTGATGAAACTGAATTAGCAAAAGGTATCGCGCACAATGTCTGGCACGAGTCAAATAGGCTAACTTCTTTGACTAGACAATTATATAAACACAATGGACACAAGGACGTGACAGGCACTCACTTCTGCTGATTATGGAAAAAGATGAGATGAGAGATGAAGCAGCAGCCTGACTCCGCGGACATCTCCATTGCAGGCGAGCGGCGTGCCGCTCTATACCAAACTAATTTTGGTATTTGGACCAAAATACCATTTAGGGACAGAGCAAGCTCCTACGGTATACTCGAAATCATCGGGCGGTGGCTGACTTGCGGGCAGCGTCGCGGGCAGTGACGAAAATAGAGCCCTGCCTATGGTGTCTAAACTATGCTCTGTGTGCGTGCGTGTGTGCGTGTGTGTTTTAGATCCTGGGATATGCAGACTATGCCTTCACCTCCATCTTCACTGTGGAGATTCTGTTGAAGGTAGGCCTACTAACAGATGAACTAATTGATTGATTGATTGATTGCGCTGACCCATGTGTTGACGCTGTAGTGCAGATTGATGACTTGTGTACTGATCATGTAGATGATGGTCCATGGAGCGTTCCTCCATCAGGGATCCTTCTGCAGGAACTGGTTCAACCTGCTGGATCTGCTGGTCGTCTCTGTCTCCCTGGTGTCCTTCTTTCTGCAGTCAGTAACAATACACACACACACACACACACACACACACACACACACACACACACACACACACACACACACACACACACACACACACACACACACACACACACACAGAGAGAACGAGTATTAGAATACATGTTATTTCTTGAAATCCTCTACTGCAGTCGTTCTCAAATGTTTTGACTAACTGGGGACCCCTAAAAGACATTGGCCATATTAGGCCACACGCACGCACGGGCACACACACAGTCACACACACACGCACAGAATGGATGGAGATGCCGTCTGGGAATTGTAAGTGTGTCCCTGAGCAAGACACTTAACCCATTCTGACCTGAGATCAGATTCTAAAAATGTCTATTACATCCTGACAGTTTCATTATTAACCCATTCTGACCTGAGATCAGATTCTAAAAGTGTCTTAGATTTTTCAAAAATAGCAGACCTACAAGCTCGTATCGCGCCACTCGGTGGCGCGATATGAGCTTGTAGATCTGCTATTTTTAAATAGCTAAAGCACGACATGATGCCAACACCAAAATGGGTCCCCGTTCAGAATGGGTTAACTCTTAATGGCTCTCCAGGTGCTGTATTTATAGTTCCCACTGCTCCTAATGGTCAGGATGAGTAAATGCACAAGGTACACGTTACACATAATGTGCAAATGTTTCTGCACTGTCCCAAGCCAACCTCTGTGGCACAGGGTGAGTAGATGGAACTAGTGCCATCTTATAATCAGTATTTATGGGCATACGGTCGAAAATGGTATTCTTTTAACAAATGGCGAGTAAAATCAATACTTTTGCGTGTCGATGACGAGTATCACCATACAACCAAATACTCATGCTTCATCAAGAAACATAATTATACTCCTGTGTCGGCCCTTATATGTCCACAGAGGCAGACGCACGTTTGTTTACTCCATCCCCTCTCTGTGTTCTGTTCTAGTCACTGTCTCCATACAATGACACAGCAGCGTCATCAAAACAAGATGCATGTGTGCACGCAGCACGGAGCGTGTGCTGCTTTTTGTGGGTCCCTCAGACCAGCCGTTCTCAACGTTTTTGGCCGGGGACCCGCTGAAATGCTTGGGCCATGTCTCGCGACCCCCGCCCCCCCTCTACATCCCCAAAACAAGAGGGCTGATTACACATGAGAAACACCTGGGGAAGACGAGAACATAGAACCAAAACAACTAGAACACAACATAGAAATACAACACCTAGACAAGCAAAGTCTGTGACCGTGACAATATAATCATTAAGGAAATGTATGCATGTACTACAGTATGTGTACTATGTAAACTCTGAATTTCCATTTTCCAGCCCTTCAGTTGCCAAAATAAAATAAAAAACAAATAAAACTTTTTTTTTAATATATATATATAATCTGGGGACCCCCCCAAATAATTTGGCGACCCCCCCCCCCCTATGGGGTTGCGACCCCCAGGTTGAGAACCCCTGCCTCAGACGAGACAATTGAGCCAATCGATTAGATCACCTAGGTGACAATCGATTGACAGCAAGAATTCCGTAACTGCCTGCCACAATCCTAATTGGTAGACTGGCTTATCATTTCTTTACGTTTCTCTGTGGAGGAGGAAGAAGATGTTTATGGAGCAAAAAATGAAATAAATATATTCCGGTATATATATACACCTGATCTTGGTGACCACCCGGGGGGGTTGCAATCCATAGTTTGACAACCACTACATTACATTTAACTCTCTCTCTCTCTCTCTCTCTCTCTCTCTCTCTCTCTCTCTCTCTCTCTGTAGTTCCAGTGCTATCTCTGTAGTAAAGATTCTCAGAGTTCTCAGAGTCCTCAGGCCTCTAAGAGCCATCAACAGAGCTAAAGGACTCAAGGTAACTGGAAATCTAGTGTGTGTGTGTGTGTGTGTGTGTGTGTGTGTGTGTGTGTGTGTGTGTGTGTGTGTGTGTGTGTGTGTGTGTGTGTGTGGGTGTGTGTGTGTGTGTGTGTGTGTGTGTGTGTGTGTGTGTGTGTGTGTGTGTGTGTGTGTGTGTAACCAGTGTGTGTCTTTGTGTTGCAGCATGTAGTCCAGTGTGTATTTGTTGCCATCAAAACGATCGGTAACATCATGATTGTCACCACGCTGCTACAGTTCATGTTCGCCTGTATTGGAGTTCAGCTGTTTAAGGTGAGTGAGTTACTGACTGACTGACTGACTGATTGACTGACTAACTGACTGACTGACTGACTGACTGACTGACTGACTGACTGACTGACTGACTGACTGACTGACTGCCTGACTGACTGACTGACTGACTGACTGACTGACTCTACTGACTGACTGACTGACTGACTGACTGACTGACTGACTGACTGACTGACTGACTGACTGACTGACTGACTGACTGACTGACTGACTGACTGACTGACTGACTGACTGACTGACTGACTGACTGACTCTACTGACTGAGTTTAATAGGGATCCAAGTACAGGCTTTGAAGCTTTTAGACCTAATTTGTTCGGGTGACATTTTAACACTTTGTTTTCATTGCTGCAGGGAATTCTCCTGTTCTGTTGTGTCATGAAATTTTAACATGATTTGTTTGAAATGCCATGTTTAAAATGTGTTCTGACATCTCATATGTGCGTATTTTCAGGGTAAATTCTACCGATGTACAGATGAGGCAAAGCACAATCCTGACCAGTGCAAGTATGTTTCTGTAATATCTGCCTGTTTCAACTGCTGTGGATGTCCCAGCATGACTCCAAAATGTCTGCGTCTATCTGTCTGATGCCTCTGTGTGTCTGTGTGTGTGTGTGTGTGTGTGTGTGTGTGTGTGTGTGTGTGTGTGTGTGTGTGTGTGTGTGTGTGTGTGTGTGTGTGTGTGTGTGTGTGTGTGCGCGTGTGTGCGTGTGCGTGCGTGCATGTGTGCGTGCGTGCGTGCTTTGTAGGGGTACCTTTGTGGTTTATAAGGATGGTGATGTGACTCATCCAATGGTAAGACAGAGGATTTGGCACAACAGCGACTTCAACTTCGACAATGTCCTGAGTGGAATGATGGCACTGTTCACCGTGTCAACATTTGAAGGCTGGCCAGCGTAAGCACACACACACACACACACACACACACACACACACACACACACACCACGTCCATGCAAACACAACACCGAAGCAGACAGTGGAGGACCTAAGTTGCCTACAAAACAAGAGAAAATACAACATCAGGTTTGTATCTGAATTATACCTCATAGAGTGAGCAGCAGCACAATTCATAGCAAAAGCTTGATCAGAAGCAACTCAGCACAGCTGTGTCCAGCCTGTTGTTAGCCAGAGCGCAGGTGTCATCATATCAAGCCGAATGAGAACAGTGTTTGGCTGGCCGAGGAGCTGGCGCTGTCCATGGTGCTGAACTCTGCCGTGGAAATGCTCACATGAACGGCGCTCAAATAGTGAGATTCCACAACATGTTGACCCATTCTGGACAGGAACGCCTTTTGGTGTTTTAACCCATTTAGGCCTGACGTCGCAATAAATAAAAAAGTCTTCTGAAAGAATATTATATTCAAAGATCTGTGCCACATTTTCATGATTGTTCAAAAATAGCAGACCTACAAGCTCGTAGCGCGCCACTCGCTGGCGCGCCACGAGCTTGTAGATCTGCTATTTTTCAGTAGCTAAAGAATAACATAATGCTAAACCCAGTATTGCTCAGTGGTTTAGGGAGTTAGTCTTTCCTCTGGAAAGAATCACTTATACTTTGAAGAATAAACAGAAGATGTTTGATAAGATATGGGGACGGTTTATCCAATATATTACGGTTAATGATGTATCTTATTTAATGGTGGAAACTGAAACTGAAAATGTCTAATTGTATTCTCTGCAGCTGTTTGGTCTTGTGGCCATAAGGACTCTGTTGTTTTTACCATTCTAAGTGCCCTTATTTTATTACTGTATTTATTTGTGTATGTATTGTATGTTTTTGTTTTGTTTTTTGTTTGTTTCTCATTTTAAGTAATTGTATTGTCTGTATTATGTATTGTTTTGTTCAAAAAACAAACAAAAAAAAAAACAATAAATAAATATATTGTTTAAAAAAAAAAAGAATAACATAATGCTTAGTTAAAACAACAAAACGGGTTCCCGTCCAGAATGGGTGAAGCATTATGTTACACTTTAGCTATTGAAAAATAACAGATCTACAAGCTCATAGCGCGGCACCGAGCTGTCACCTCGTGCCTTCTCAAACTAAAGACTGTCTTTCAATGCTAGCAGTTGGATTCTGTCAGTGCTTGTGCTGAATACACACTAATATCATGAATATTGTCAAGATAAAACGACAAAACTGATTTATAATGTGTTATGTTGTAGATATTATTTCAATATATTTATTATCTATTTTGAATATAGATTGTATTATATATTATTATTATTATTATTATTCAAGTATTTTTATTGAAGTTTGTACATAAGACAGGACAGACAACAGATACATGACAGATACAGGACAAGCCAACAACACCAGTACTCAACATTCATGTATACAATATAAAAGTCTGAAATACTATAGATTGTATTATATATTAATATGAATATTATATACCTTCCAGTGTGCTGTATAATGTGTTTATTACGAATCTATATATTTTATGTATAAAGATATAATATATGTTATATTCATTCCAGGCTTCTCTATAAGGCCATTGATGCGAATTCGGAGAACTCGGGTCCGATCTACAACTACCGTGTGGAGATATCCATATTCTTCATCGTGTACATCATCATCATCGCCTTCTTCATGATGAACATCTTTGTTGGTTTTGTCATCATCACCTTCAGAGAGCAGGGGGAACAGGAGTACAAGAACTGTGAACTGGACAAAAACCAGGTACCTGTGCGGGTGTTGTTTGTGCGTGCGTGCGTGCTGCTTGTGCGTGCGTGCGTGCGTGCGTGCTGTTTGTGCGTGCGTGCATGCGTGCGTGCGTGCGTCTAGGAGTCATGAGCTAATGGATGTTCATGTTAATTACTGTGTTAATCGCCTGGGTGATAAGACCAGAGAGTAGTTTTGGTGATAATCCTCACAACACGTCCAGTTTGTTGCTGCTGCAGTCAGTGTGAAGTCAGAGGTTGAGACAGAGGTTATGGTGTGTAGTATATATTGAACACTGGAGCAGGCAGAGCTTCCCATTGCCGTCTCACTGAAAAACCAAGAAATACAAGGTTCGCTGTATGATGTTATCCATTATCTATCTCTCTGACATTACTGTCAACTATTATATGTGGTGCCATTTTTTTCTATTCCATGGTCAAATTGAGTGGATATATTTGCGTCAAATAATAATAATTCAATATCTCCATTTGCTTTAAAGTTGTTGGTTTATTAGTATTATTAGTATTATTTCTTTTTCAGATGGCAGTATTATTATAATTTTCCAAAGGCCATTTAGCTATTGTCCATGGATTTTAGTTTTGAAAAATAAAATACAATTGGGACCCGAGAGCGTTATATTACGCTCTCGGGTCTTCTTGTGGCTCATATATCATTTTTTATGACTATATTATAGTCATTTTTATTCCTGTACAAAATCTGCCTGTAAGGCTTTACAGATTTGACCCAGTTAGATCAGAATTGAATGAACTCTTTCTGAAGTCTTTCTGAAGGAGAGAGAAGGTAATCCTTCCCACGATAAAGATGTCATTAACTATTATCTATCCACTCCTGCATAGTGGGGGCCGCGCTATAGGCAACCCAACGCCATGTGAAGATTTCCCTACTAGCAGATATTAAAAATCATATTAAAATTCATCAGGCTGCCTGGCCTTGAAATATACTGTACATGTCCTAAATATGGAAAATTGCAATGGGCAGTTCAATGTTAAGTACACTGTTTAGTGCTTGCTTCCCGGAAAGGCTTTATCACTGACACTCCCAACATATTATGACCAGCTTACTGAGATCTGCACTGTCTCCACCAGCATCCCCTTCAGACAAATGAGCTTTTTGCTTTGTTGTGACAAAGAATCGAATGAGGCACTTCCACACACATTCCCCGCCATACATGAGACATATATCGAGCCAACATTCATGTGATATGGCTTTAGAGGTTTTAAAAAAAATACTAAGAGACTAAATAGAAATTGCAGTGAATATTACCTGGGTATAATAAAGGAGATGTGGATTTAAAATAACACTATACTAAACTTGATGAGTTGAATCAACGTCTGTCTGTCTGTCTGTCTGTCTGTCTGTCTGTCTGTCTGTCTGTCTGTCTGTCTGTCTGTCTGTCTGTCTGTCTGTCTGTCTGTCTGTCTGTCTGTCTGTCTGTCTGTCTGTCTGTCTGTCTGTCTCTACAGCGTCAGTGTGTAGAGTTTGCGCTGAAGGCTCAGCCGTTGAAGCTGTACATCCCAAAGAATCCAGTCCAGTATAAGTTCTGGTCCATCATCAACTCCAGTGTCTTTGAATACGTCATGTTTGTCCTCATTCTACTCAACACAGTCACACTGGCTGTACAGGTAGGGTTGGAGTGTGTGTGCGTGCGTGCGTGCGTGCGTACGTACGTGAGTGTATGTGCGTGCGTGTCTGTTTGTCTGTGCATGCGTGAGTGAGTGCGTATGTGCGTGCGTGCATGCATGCATGCGTGCAGTATTTCAGTCTCACGTGCATGTGTGTGTGTGTGTGTGTGTGTGTGTGTTTCAGCACTACGAGCAGTCGAAGGAGTTCAGCCACGTCATGGACATACTGAACATGGTGTTCACTGGTCTGTTTACTGTGGAGATGTTACTCAAACTGATGGCTCTCAGGCTCAAGGTGAGACACTACTGCGCTGTGCTGATACAGTGCATATAGCTTGTACTGTAATTAACCACTTGATCCATCCATATCCTCTGTGGAACCTTTGTCAAAATTAGTATCTGTTCCTTCACTTGCTTATTTGTATTTTTGGATACATTTCCACCACTGGGAGAGACTTTCACTTGCACACTACATTTCAAAGACAAATATTGTACATATTATGGGAAGGGGAAAAGTACATTATTATGAACTAATCAATCATTGCTGTTGTGCGTGCGTGCGTGCGTTAACCCATTCTGACCGGGCACCCATTTTGGTGTCGGCATCATGTTATGCTTTAGCTATTGAAAAATAGCAGATCTACAAGCTCATATCGCGCCACCGAGTGGCGCGATATGAGCTTGTAGGTCTGCTATTTTTGAAAAATCGAAGAGCGACTGACATTTTTAGAATCTGATCTCAGGTCAGAATGGGTTCGTCAGACCAGTGTGTGTCCAGTGGAAACCTCGTATGGATCTGATCTCAGGTCAGAATGCTGTCTTAATTAATACTGTCTGTCTGTCTACCTTTCTTCAGCATTACTTCATTGATGCCTGGAACTCCTTTGACGCTCTGATTGTTGTTGGGAGTGTTGTTGACATAGTGGTGACAGAGTTCAGCGTAAGTAAAGCAGTAGCAGTATCAACACTAACAGTAGTAGTATGTCTGAAGTATAATGGTTTGACGCAATCGCTGTGGATATGATGTTGTGCTTTTTAGCATTGAGTACAACACTGCCACCTCCTGGGTATGTTAAGAACAGCACTCTTAACACTTACAGGATGGAAAAGTAATGATTCATCTCACAACAGCAATACAGTACCTACATTACCTCCCCCTGTCTGTCTGTCTGTCTGTCTGTCTGTCTGTCTGTCTGTCTGTCTGTCTGTCTGTCTCTCAGAGTGGGGACGACAGCTCTCGTGTGTCGATTACTTTCTTCCGCCTGTTTCGAGTGATGCGACTGGTCAAGCTCCTGAGCAAAGGGGAGGGCATTCGCACGCTGCTGTGGACTTTCATCAAATCCCTACAGGTCAGAGGGGAGGGGCTAATGTCAGAGGGGAGGGGCTAATGTCAAAGGGGATGGGCTAATGTCAGAGGGGAGGGGCTAATAATAATAATAAAACTTTATTTGTATAGCACCTTTCATGACATGAAATGCAGCTCAAAGTGCTTTACAGAGCAATGGAGAAAAAAAGAAAAGAAAAGCAAGGCAAGGCATAAACATTAAAAAACAAGAGCAGTAATGCAATACAGTGAGGACATGAATAACAAAAAATTAAAAGATCAATTAAAAGCAAGGGTGTAGAAGTGGGTCTTGAGCTGTGCTTTGAAAATGTCTACAGAGGCTGCCTGTCGAAGGTACAGTGGGAGTTTGTTCCGCGCCGTCGGCCTGTAGAAGCAAAAAGCTGCTTCCCCGTATTTTTTAGTTGCCATTTGTTTAGGCAAAGCGAGCAGGCCGGCAGCTAATGTCAGCAGCTAATGTCAGCAGCTAATGTCAGCAGCTAATGTCAGCAGCTAATGTCAGCAGCTAATGTCAGCAGCTAATGTCAGCAGGAGGTGCTAAAGAATGTCGTTTTGGGAGGAGGAAGGGCTAACGCCTCTTCTTGGTCATATAAATATGTAATTACATTAGAGAAATACAACAATAATAAATCATGGTAAATATATATAGAAAAACTGTACTTTAGATTAGAAGACAGGAGATGCTCTTGTGTAATAGCCTAGTACAGTAGTGCAGTAGGATGTCATAATATTGTAGTATAGTATGGTACAGCGTTGTGTGGTACTACTGTATATAGTCAAGTGTAGCATAGTATAATTAACTGTTTTAGATTATAATTTACAATTTACAATTTAGGCATTTAGCAGACGCTCTTAATCCAGAGCGACTTACAATAATCAAGAACAAAAGCATGGGAATACATCACAAAAGCATTTATCATAAAACATGCGTAAGCTAAGAAAGTAACAGTGGAATATCTATATTATGAGACTATACATATAAATATATATACTACTATGCTATACATATGTACTATGGCGTGCTATGACTATATACAATGCAATTATAGTGCCGTCTACATAACATGCTATAAGTCTGTATCAGATGCTATCTAAGTCTACAGAAATGCTATCTAAGGGGGTAGGGTAAGTGCTGTGGGCCATGATGGAGTCTAAAAAGGTGGGTTTTCAGACTACGGCGGAAGATTGGGAGTGATGCTGCAGTTCTGACTGCAATGGGAAGTGCATTCCACAGTTTTGGAGCCAGAAGGGAGAAGAGTTTGGGACGTGTGGAGTGTAGATCTGTTGACTTGAGGATGATGTTTTACTGCCTTGCTCCAGGGCACAGGGTCAGCGCTAACCATGTCCTGTGTGTGTGTGTGTGTGTGTGTGTGTGTGTGTGTGTGTGTGTGTGTGTGTGTGTGTGTGTGTGTGTGTGTGTGTGTGTGTGTGTGTGTGTGTGTGTGTGTGTGTGTGCGTGCGTGCGTGCGTGCGTGTAGGCCCTGCCATACGTAGCTCTGCTTATCGCCCTGATCTTCTTCATCTATGCTGTGGTTGGCATGCAGGTCAGTCTGTAGGGTCAACACACACTCAAATAACTGGGTTGGGCAATACGGAAAACATCCTCATCATCATCACCTTGCATTTTAACCCATTCTGACCTGAGATCAGATTCATACGAGGTTTCCACTGGACACACACTGGTCTGATTAACCCATTCTGACCTGAGATCAGATTAAAAAAAAGTCAGTCGTTCTTCGATTGTTCAAAAATAGCAGACCTACAAGCTCATATCGCGCCACTCGGTGGCGCGATATGAGCTTGTAGATCTGCTATTTTTAAATAGCTAAAGCACGACACGATGCTGACACCAAAATGGGTGCCCGGTCAGAATGGGTTATATATATATCACACATTCTGATTCTTACTGTTTGCCAATTCATCATTAAACCATTTAGGACTGACTGAGGCCGATTCTGGGGAAAAACAATCTCTGAAATCCTAACAGTTTTCTGAAAAACCCATGTTTCTATGTCAGTGGTGCTCAACCTTTTTAATGTATTTTTTAATGTCAAGGAATTATCAGAATTATCTGTATTTGGCCGTGGACCCCAATCTGAAAATATGTTGTTCCAGGGACCGCCCCAGAAGCAAGGATTTGAGTTGAAAGAAATATTCAAAGATTTGTGCCACATTTTCACGGTTTAAAAAAAATGGCAGATATACAAGCTTTAATAGTATATCATAATGCTTTAACACCAAAAAAGGTTCCCGTCCTGACTCCTGAATGGATTAACAAAAAATGTGTATCATGAAGCCACGCTGCAAACTTGTACATCTTCTATTTTTGAACATTTTAGAAAAATCTTAACACATTTTGGTGTTAGCATTATGTTATGCTTTAGCTATTGAAAAATAGCAGATCTACAAGCTCATAGCGCCCCACCGAGTGGCGCGCTACGAGCTTGTAGGTCTGATTTTTATTTATTTATCGAAGAACGACTGACATAGAAACATAGCTTTTTCAGAAAACTGTCAGGATGTAGAAGACATTTATAGTATCTGATCTCAGGTCAGAATGGGTTAAACATAAAAGTTTGAGAACTACTGATGTATATAGGGCAGTAGAATGGGCCTCAACGCTGTCTAATGTCAAACCCTCTTTACTCCTGTGCAGACGTTTGGGAAGGTCGCGATGCAGAGTTACACCCAGATCAACAGGAACAACAACTTCCAGACATTTCCTCAGGCTGTGCTGCTGCTCTTCAGGTCTATATATACTCCTCTTCTTCCTCCTCTTCCTCTCTCTCTCTCTCCTCCTCCTCACTGGAGGAGGAGTGAGAGTACAAGTGAAAGTACTGCATTAAAAATGTTACTTGAAGGGGGCACGGTGGCACGGTTGGTAGTGCTGTCGCCTGCACTGCAACATGCAGTAGTCCTGGTCACTAAACTGCCTCCCCCTGGCCAGCCGGGGCGCCTGATGGAGGGGAAAGGAACTGGTTGGAATAACGTGTTCCTTCCACACGCTATGTCCAACCAGGAAAACTCCCCCCTGTCAGGTGTAAAGGAGCAACTTGGACACTCAGGCATGAAGGAAGCATGAGTTCAAGTCCGTTGCTCTCCCCTTGTTACTTGAGTAGAAGTATCAAAGCAAACAAAAAGGTAGGAGCGCACGCCGCACACCAATAGTGGGGAGGTGCTGACCACGGGGAGACAAACTTGAAATTAGGAAGGAGAGGTCGCACAGCTCGTAGTCACGATGCAAAATTTATTTTTATTTTATTTTATTTTTTATTCGGTTACCAATGTTTCTTCAGGGTATATGCCCCGAAGAAGGCATTTTGTTGCAGAAACAGAAACGTTGGTAACCCAATAAAAAGTTTTTTGCATCGTGACACTTAAAAGTACAAATTACATCAAAATATGCTCGTATTACAGGATGTCCTATTTCCCAATTTTCTTTGTCAAAACCTTTTGATTGGACCTTAATAAATAAATAACGTTTCATTTAGGCTTCGTAAACAAATATTCCACGGGCCATACATTGAAAAATAGCTTAAATATAGAGAGAAATTAGAGACGTATTTAATTATTTCAATTCATACACATTTATATTTAATCATATGAAAATGTAACAGTGGAAATAGCAGATCTATAAGCTCACAGAGTGACGCGATGATGTGTTGTGAGCTTGTACATCTGCTGTTTCTGCTGTTAAAAAAAAAACAAAAAAATTAACATGGAAAAGATTATGACAATGACCCGAAATAATTGTGATTATCCTAGTTATCCTAGTTGAAAGTGGTGAAACTATCTATGTATTATTATTATTATTATTATTATTATTATTATTATTATCATCATCATTGTGTTGTTATTGTAGGTGTGCCACAGGCGAGGCGTGGCAGGAGATCATGCTAGCCAGCATGCCGGGGAAACGGTGCGATCCAGAGGCGGACTCTGAACCAGGAGAGGAGTTCACCTGTGGGAGCACCATCGCTATTGTCTATTTCGTCAGTTTCTTCATGCTGTGTGCTTTCCTGGTGAGACGCACGACACACACACACACACACACACACACACACACACACACACACACACACACACACACACACACACATGCGTGCAAACAACAACATTAATCCCTTAAATCCGCCGTACTTGGGTTGACCGGGGTCCCCCAGGGCTCTGCACTATGCCTGCTCCTTTTGTCCTCTCAACACCAAATCTCAGTTCCCTAAATAGCAGATCTACATGCAAGCTCCCGACACGCAGAATCTTTTCACCCCAGCATAGGAACACTACAGGGTCTATACGGTTTGATTATTTGTACAGTGTTTGCGTCCTCTCCCCTGCTCGGTCGTGTCATTGATGCGTTCACATTGTTCACACCTTGTTGTTTTATTTCATTCAGATTATCAATCTGTTTGTGGCCGTCATCATGGACAACTTTGACTACCTGACGCGCGATTGGTCCATCTTGGGGCCGCATCACCTGGATGAGTTCAAGAGAATCTGGTCAGAGTATGACCCAGAAGCCAAGTAAGATGTTTCATTTAAATCACAGATACAGTATTTACATGATATATTGTTGCCGACGGGCGGAAACCCGAAACCGTGTATCTCCATGTTTAAATGTTGTGAGCTTGTAGATCAGCTATTTTCACAATTTGACAATAATAAAAAGGAACTGTTTAGGTACATACGAGGATTCCACTTGACAGCAACGATAGTTCATGTCCATGATTCTGAGATGAGCTCTGTCCATGGTTCTGAACCACATGAACTGTGAGCTGTCCATGGTGCTGAGTAGTGCTGGACTACAAATCTGTGGTCAAATGGGGGCTCTTTACCTTTCAGTAACACTGTTCTGTGTTTGAATGAAGGGGTCGTATAAAACACCTGGATGTGGTCGCTCTGCTCCGAAGAATCCAGCCTCCTCTGGGTTTTGGAAAACTGTGTCCTCATAGAGTGGCTTGCAAGGTAATGTAACATACATCACACAAGAGCATAGATAATACTGCATAGACAGATATGACAATAATATGTACATAAATATGCATGTATAATCTCTAAGAGTACACGGGATACTGGCTTGATAGGAAGCCAGTTAAATTTTACATATAGAAGCTGGATATGCCATATGCATATTTTTCGTTCTAATTTTCTTTTTGTCCATGCTCTCCTGCCACCCCACATTCTTTTCTTTTCTCTTTCTGAAAATAACAAAAATTATGGAGCTAGAAAATGTTAACCCAATTCTGGGTGGGAACCCCTTTTGGTGTTTCAAGCACTATGTTATACTTTAGCTATTGAAAAATAGCAGATCTACAAGCTCATAGCGCTACGAGCTTGTAGGTCTGCTATTTTTTAAAGATCGTGAACATGTGGCGCAAATTTCGAATCTATATTCTTCCAGAGCAAACGTTTTTAACTCAAATCATTTTCAGAAAATTGTCAGGATTTATCTGAATTGCCAACCCCCCCCCCCCCCCCTCTCCCCCCCCCCCCCTCTCTCTCTCTTTCTCTATTTCAGAGACTGGTAGCTATGAACATGCCTCTGAACAGCGATGGAACTGTAACATTCAACGCTACACTGTTTGCCTTGGTCCGCACAGCTCTCAAGATAAAGACTGAAGGTTTTTAATAGTCACAATCATTATGCTTTTATATTTGTAGTTTCCTGGATGTTCCTTCAAATGCTTTATTCATACACTGTATTTATGTGTGTTATTATGAAGTGTTTGAAAGGTTACGTATGTTTTTGTGTTATTGTGTGGATCCAAGCTATCCAAGCAATCCAACCAATAGAAACTGCAGGCTTTCTATTCCTGAAAAGTTGCAATACGAAAATGGAAGCCATCGTTTATCACGATAATAAAAATCTAAATATATATCTTTTTTAAACTGTGGTGTTTTATCATGAACATTAGTGATATATGAATGGGTTGAAAAGTGTTTGAAGTGGTCCCTTACGTATTGTATTCATGTGTTACTGTATTGTTGTGTTGTTCTATAGGAAACCCAGAGACAGAGAATGAAGAGCTGAGAATCATCATCAGAAAGATTTGGAAGAGAATGAAACCCAAAATATTGGATGAAGTCATTCCTCCACATGAAGGTACTTCTACTAGCGCTACCACCACTACGGCTACTTACCAATTAGCTTAATTACTACCTACAGTAATTAGCTTACTACCTTATGTCCAAAATTGACTATTGTGTGACACTCTGACTCTTGTGTGATGAAGTAGGGCATTAATTTGACCACTTTAAAATGTTCTAATATGGACATACAAGGTTTCTGCCCGACAGCGATGTACTATAACTAGACTAGTGCTAGTTTAACCAACACCATCACTACTGCCTGTCTCTGCTGGTACTAATAGGTTATGCTAGGGTTATGTCATCACCCATTGGTAAATACAAGTATGCATTTCCAATAAAGAAAATCTCTGGGTGATTCCATACTTTTGAACACTACTAATGTATGATTATGTACGTATGAAATGTCTTCCTCCAGTGTTTATCACAGGTGCTGACTTTCATTGAATTCAATACTCTCTCTCTCTCTCTCTCTCTGTGTGTCTCTCTCCCCCCAGAGGAAGAAGTGACTGTAGGGAAGTTCTATGCAAC